>NC_139248.1:42346441-42540265 GCF_977018435.1 Lepisma saccharinum
TCAATGTGTCCCCAACAAAAAACTGGTAATAAAATTGTGCAGGGGACAGCATATATATTTTGCCACCTGGTGTAAATGGTGAATCATATTCTTTGTTGGGGATGCTGTACAATTCAAGAATTACTGTATGTTTTGGATTCTCGATTATGCCAGTTATTTCTTTTTCTGCTGTAAGCAATCTGCTTGTTACAGATTCAAGGTGCTCATTGATGGTCCTAACAACATCATCGTGGCCTGGCTTGATTTTTATGTCCACAACAAGTTTCTTGTATTGTTGCACAATCTCTTGAAGCTGGGTGGCAAAAACAGACAGAGCATTTGCTTGATTGGATTCCATGGTCCCTAGCTGTTGCTTGATATTGGCTACAATTTGTTGCAAATTTTCAACAACTGCCAATTTTGAATTTTGAGCAGTAAGATCATGGAATCCAATCAAGCAAATGCTCTGTCTGTTTTTGCCACCCAGCTTCAAGAGATTGTGCAACAATACAAGAAACTTGTTGTGGACATAAAAATCAAGCCAGGCCACGATGATGTTGTTAGGACCATCAATGAGCACCTTGAATCTGTAACAAGCAGATTGCTTACAGCAGAAAAAGAAATAACTGGCATAATCGAGAATCCAAAACATACAGTAATTCTTGAATTGTACAGCATCCCCAACAAAGAATATGATTCACCATTTACACCAGGTGGCAAAATATATATGCTGTCCCCTGCACAATTTTATTACCAGTTTTTTGTTGAGGGCACATTGAGACCAATCAAGATCAAATATTGGCATCAGCCACAGGCACACCACTACCCTACCTTATCAATAACAAATGCTGAGAACAAAGTGAAAATCACCAGTGTAGAGTTAGAGGATTTTACAGATCCCGATACATTAGAAACAGCCTATGCTGAAGATGATGGCACTTTGGAATTTAAAATACAAATAGGAGACAAATTATATTTAGAAAATCCTGCAGTCTCAGCTGCTGAACACCCCATAGTTGCAATATTCCTGTTTACATATTATGTCTAGACAAATTATAGTTGATGAATTACACAGACAAGCCAGACATAATTTTAAGAGACTCCCAGTAGTCACAAAAGGCATAGATGATTTATGGCAGAGCGACTTGATTGAGTTGTCAAGTGGACAGTTGAAAAACTTAGACAAAATCAACAAGGGCTACAAGTATCTACTCACTGTGATAGACACATTTTCAAAATTTGCCTGGGCTGTGCCACTCAAATCCAAGACTGGAAAATGTGTTACAGAAGCCCTCAGGACAATCATCAATCATTCAGGAAGATCACCGCGCTACTTGCAAACAGATAATGGCAAAGAATTTTATAATTCTGTGTTTCAACAATTTATTAAAAGCCAAGCAATAAAACATTACTCGAGTTACAGTGATCTCAAGGCCTCAATTGTAGAGAGATTCAACAGAACTCTAAAAAATCTTATGTATAAACAATTTACACTGCAGGGTAATTATAAATGGATTAATATTCTTCCAGAACTTCTACATAAATATAACAACTCGGTCCATTCCACAATCAACATGAAACCCTCTGAAGTAACTTCATCTGATGAGCAAAAATTGATCAGGACTGTTTATTATCCTAGATACCAGCCAACAACAAGAAGGGCCAAATACAGGGTGGGTGATCAAGTAAGAATCAGCAAATATAAGCACTTATTCAAGAGAGGCTTTACAAGAAACTGGAGCACAGAATTATTTACAGTGGTTCAAGTTAAACCCGGGACCCTTAACACATATATAATAAAAGATCACCGAGGAGAAATTCTCAAAGGCAGATTCTATGAACAAGAGCTCAGCAAAACTAAACAGCCTGACACATATCTCATAGAAAAAATCATCCGCAGAAAAGGCAACAAGTTACTTGTCAAATGGCTGGGTCATCCGGAAAACAGCTGGATCGATGCAGACAAAGTGATAATATGAGCACCTGGGATGTTATAAAAAGGCTGCCAGAACCTGAACAACAGAATAAGAGAAATGGCAACTTGCTGCCTGATAATATTAGATGTCTTATTGTTGGGCCATCAGCTTGTGGTAAAACTACACTAATGGTTGATTGGCACCCAACTGGTTAGACTGGAAAAACAGGCACTTGTATGTTTTCTCTAAGAGCTTGGAACAATTAAAATATCAGCAGCTGATGAAGCTATATGATGGATTAGATATTGCCACTTTTGAATCAGATGTTAAGCCACTTCATGAATGTCTCGATAATTCTGTTGTTGTGTTTGATGACATTATACTGGATAATCAAAACAAGGTTAGAAATTTCTTTACACAGGGCCGGCACAAAAACATTGATTGCTTCTACCTGGCACAGACTTTTTCTAAAATACCGAAGCAACTGATCCGAGACAACAGCAATTTTATATGTGTGTTTCATCAAGATCATACCAACCTCAAACACATACATGATGAATATGTAGGTGGGGACTTGAGCTACAATGATTTTTCTAAATTTTGCAGTAGGTGCTGGAACCAGGACAGTTATGGGTTTGTCACAATTGATATGACAAGAACACCTAATACTGGCAAATATAGAAGTAAAATCAACGATTTTCTAGACGTTGAAACGTATATAAATAACCATGAAACGACCAATCATTGACGATCTTAAATTAAGAGATTATCTTGTAAAAAGATTCAAGGGATGGAAATCAGAGAACCGGGGAATTTATGAAAAACACAAACAAACAGAACAGCCTGTAATTGATGCTATTAATAATTTAGGTAAGAATATCAAAACTGTTACAGAGCAAAATCAAGATTTGATCACAGAGCTTGTACCTGTAGCTGCAAGGAACATATTAGATTATCCATTCACTCCACTTTCCAGTATTCATACACCTAGTCCTGTTGCTCCTAGAAGAATTGAGGCTAGTCAGGATCCTATTGAATTGGGTCTTCTTGCTCAAAAATATTTAACCACACCTAAAGACAACAAAGATGAGGTTTTTGGCTTATATGCCGATACAGAGCTTGACGGCAGCATCATTCATAGAATTGGCAATTTCAGAGTAACATTTATGGGAGATGATATAATTGTATATTCAGAATCTCGTCTCGGAGAAAAAGGTGCTTTTGTTAAGTACACCGGAACACCTGGGTTGTGGGAACTGATGACTAGGAAAAGGCCTGGCAGCTATACAGAGCAAGATTATGAGGATTACAAAGAAATATTAATAAAATCAGATGCTCTATACCAGAACAATGATCCCACACAAAAAAGAGTCAAGTCGAGCAGTGGAGCAAAATACAATAATTTAATCAAGCCCATATGGTCACAGATCAAGACTGGCAGTGGAATCAAACAATACAACACCCTGCCTAAAGAATTTGTCTGGGTTGATGATGTCAGGAAACTTGTAGATAGGTTATTGGTGATAGCTGGGGAGGAAAATGCTGGGAACCACAATTTTTACAATGAAAAGGTTGGAATTATGGACATGATAAGCACAAAATTGTCTAATTTTATAGTGAATGACCCTAAGGGGATTGGATATCTCATAAAAATTATTAATACTCTACCACCTAAATTTTGGAATATTTCTGAGGGTCGGGGCCTGGTTAATGACATTATAAACAAGCTGCCATTTGAACTACACATTCCAGGCTATCAGTATTGTGGTCCAGGTACAAAATTGGATCATAGATTAAACAGAGGGGATCCTGGTGTTAATCCCCTAGATGCTGCTTGTAGAGACCATGACATAGCATACAACACACATTCTGATCTTGACAAGAGACATGTTGCAGACAAGAAATTAGAAGAGGCTGCATTTGGTAGATTTGTAAGCAAAGATGCTTCTTTGAGTGAAAAAATAGCAGCATTGGGAACCACCATAGCTATGAGCACCAAACAAAAACTGGGGTGGGGGTTGTGAATATGTATATAATAAACCTACAATGAAGGCCAAGGGTGTTATGTATCAAATACCTTATGCAGGTCTCAAATCTCTTAAAACTATTGATAGTCTTTTAACCAAAAAGCAGCGGAAGAAAAAAAAATCTTGTATTGCAAAGGGCCATGGTATGAAATTGTTGCTTAGTACCCCCCAATTAAAAAAATTACAGCAATCAAGAAAAAAATTGCATACAGGGGGATTCATATTTACCATCCCGGCCATCTTAGCAGCTCTCGGGGCTGTTGGGAGCTTGGCTGGGGGATCAGCTGCCATAGCAAAAACAGTAATAGATGCCAAGAAAAATAGGGCAGAATTAGATGAGCAGAGGCGCCATAACCTGGCCATGGAGAAAAAAGGCAAAGGTGTTAAGAGAGCCATGAATAAGTTTAAAAAAAACAAGAGCCGCTTACAAACCAAGATATTGAAGCTTTAATCAAGCCACTGGGCATCAAACATTTTAGGGGTGTGTACATGTCTGATTCTTTACCAGAACAACCACTCAACAAAGAGTGTGGCATTGTTAATTTGGATCAGTACAAAAATCAGGGCACTCACTGGATCTGTTATCTTAAATATTTAAACAATGAGGCATTTGTGTTTGATTCATTTGGAGGTGTTCCACCTGAAAATTTAATAAAATATCTAAAATCAGCTAATCTTTATTACAATAATGCCCGTGTTCAAAACTTCAAAGATGTTAATTGCGGACATTTGTGTTTATCTGTTCTCAGATATATGTCTCAAATAAATAAACCATCAATTGAAAATTTTCAAAAGGCCTTGTGGTATCTGAAACATCATGGGGGTATTCCATCTCACCAGCCAAAATTCAATATTGAAACTCAAATTGCATGATGACATAGTGTATCCCAAAACAATAGCTCTCAGAGCATTTTACGGCATGTACCTAATCCCTAATATTACACACCACAACAACAAAATTGCAGTAGGGGATCAAAAAATTGTCATCACTCCAGGGCAATATAATCTGTCCACTCTAAATGCTCAATTACCCAGAGGTATAGTGTTAAGTCAAAATTCTGTCACTCACAGAGTAGAGATTGTATCTGCTACAGAAACAGTGGATCTGGGTACTATAGGAGAGCTGTTAGGCTTTGAGAACAACACAAAACTTGAACCGGCCATCAAACACACTGCTATGAATATACCTAAATTCTTAGCCATAGAGACTCTGAATATTCACTGTAATGTGGCCGAGGGTATGATCACCAAATCAAATGGCATAGGCACTCACAAACAAACCGGCATCATTGCAACATTCAAACCTAATTCTGAATTCATGGAGCCCATCATCTACAATCCATCCCCAACATTATATTTTCCTGTGTGCCATAATAGAATAGATTACATTGAGTTGATGGTCACTAATGAAAAAGAAGAATTAGTTGATTTTGCTGGAGCCACAACAACTGCAATCATAGAGATTAATATTTAAATAAAAATACATACAATGGAAAATATTGAGAGTTATGAGCTACAATCATTCCCCCCAAACAGGAGGACATTTGCAAATTTAAATCAACCCAACACAGAGATTGAGGTTGATCTTGATGTAGGGGATGGATTTATACACCCCCACAGAGCAGATCTATACATCAAATTTGATGTTGTAAAGCTCGATGGAACAGATTATCCGGCAAATTCAAATATAAGATTGGTAGATAATTTTGTGCCGCATCTGTTCTCTGAAATTGAGATCAGAAAACATGGCGTTGTTATAAACAGAGTGGATTATCCCGGCATTACCTCCACAGCTTTGGCCACACTAAAATTATCCAAAACCGAAGCTTCATACTACAAAATCGGTGGATTTGAGGCTGGTGATAAAATATTAACCAAGAGCCACACAGTGCTGTTCCCCATGCGCCTATTGCCAGGATTCTTCTCGGATTACAAAGAAATTATGTGGAAGGGTGGGTTAAGAATTACATTTAGAAGAGCTGCCAATGATAATAATGCTTTGATGAGATACAGCACATTAAACTCTACAGGAGAAGCTCTGCCTAATACCTTACCAGATGCAGGAAAATGCATTATTCAGACTATGGAGCTAAGAATCCCTGTTGTTGAATATGAGGCCAGTTACGCTCTTAAATACAAAGCTGATATCCTAAAAAATCCACAGATTCCTCTGCAATTTTATACATATCAATCTGTACAGAAGCCCGCATCTGGCACATATTATGAATTTGATGCTACAAACTCATTCTCCAGCATACAATACGACATGCCAGATTTTGTGGTGGTATTGTTTCAGACTGGAAGACACAATAATCAGGAAAAAAATTCAAGTAAATTTGATAGCTGCAACATCAAGAACATATATCTTAAAAATGGCAGAAATGAGGTATTTCCTAGAGAAAATTACAATTTAGACATGTCCAAGGATGATTTTCTTAAATTATATGAGGCTTTTTCGGCTTTCAAGCGTGTCACTACTGGCAGTACTGATATGTATTACTCACCAGATGAATTCAAAACACAGAGACCCATGTTTGTAATCAACACTTCAAAAAGGAAACAAGTTGTGGTTAATGACAGGACAAACATTAAAATTATCTGTGAATTCCACGAGGCTTTACCAGATGACACCATATGTAGCGTCATTCTCATAGGTGAAAAATCATATGTTTATGACGTAAGAAATGAGAGAGTCACGGAGCAATTCTAGAGGGTCTCTGTGTTTTGAATTGTTTTAATAATAGATAAACAAATTGAATGGTATCCAGTTGAACTTAAACCGGAAGTGGACCGGAAGTAGGCAAACCGGAAGTAGACCGGAAGTGGACCGGAAGTGGACCGGAAGTAAACCGGAAGTGAACCGGAAGTGAACCGGAAGTGGACCGGAAGTGGACCAGAAGTGGACCGGAAGTAAATATGTGTGGGTGGGTGTGGGTGTATATAGGTGGGTATAGCCTAGTTTTAAGTATGGCCCAAGAGGGGCATATTTTTGACAGGTTTATGGACAACAATCTTACAGAAGTGCCTTTTGTAAGTGTAGACAAATCAATCTGAGGGGGGTTCGTACTTTCTCATGGAATCCATGAGGGCATTTTTACAAAAATCTTGGATTAGACAAGATTCCACACTTGAGCAAAAAGCTCATATGGGCATGTTGAGCCTGTTTTAAGTGTAGCCAAATCTGCTTGAGGGGGTTCGTACTTTCTTGAGTTTATAATATTGTAAATACCACTACTTAAGTGGAAGAAAAGGCTTGCCTTAACTTCGCCATCCAAAACAATGAATAAAGAAAATACCTCAATGTATCTATTAACTGCACAAATATCCAAATATCAACTTAGAAACTACAAATATACATAACATTTGTCCATCAGTCTCAACACGACTTATTATATGTGGAATGTACTTAAGATTTCTTACTATTAGCCTATTAGATTCTCTAATACTACTAGTGCGAGTTTCGTTTCTTAATTTCCGAAAACAATATCTATATATTTGAAAATATCAACAGGATTTTTTGTGCTAACAACAAATCTTGATTAGTCATGCTGATATTGATATAGATTACTCATATTCATACGTGTCAACCAATTTCGCTCAAATGCAATACCAGACCAGTCAATGGGCATATCTAATGGCTATAAATTCCAGCTTAAAGCCTCTAATCTGGTTGTTGTTATCGTTTACTATTCACGGGACGAATCCACAAGGGATTACATGAGTATCCATGATATTCACGCCGCCATTTTTGATAAGCAAATTCTCCAAATCTGTGATGGTACGTAAAAGTTATAACGGTACGAACTATGTATTTCTACATGTACACACACACACACACACATACATACATGCATATATATATATATATATATATATATATATATATATATATATATATCAATAAATAACGTGTATATATATATACATATACATATACGTCCCGGTATCGTTACAAATGTAATGTATAATGTATATTATATTGTTTCTGTCGATAAAAATATAAAAATATACTTTTTTCCACATGTATTATGAAATTGCGTGTGTTTACATTATGGACGTACGTAATAAACTTACATTTTGGATGAGAAAATTTAAATTAGAGAATTTTCATTATTCACAACAAAAGCGAGTATCCATTACATGCATTTTTATTTTTAGTTCCTATTATGGTATTTCGTTTCCAATTTTTTACTACTTTTTGGCTGCCTAATTGAACGTTTTTAGTGTCTACTTATTGTTGACTAAAATTAAAGATTATTAGTGAATTAAAAGATAAGAAAATCTTCACTTAGTACGACTTCTCAATTTGTTAGTATTCCATTAAATTCTTGCGTAAGAAGTCGGAATTGGTGAGCTGTTCAAGGTATTTCATTTATAAAGATACTAAAATAAACTTCTTAGTGCAACAGTCCTTTAGAGATACAACTGTTAATTTAATTAAATATTGATTCAATAGAAACTGCTAAGTTCTTCTAGAAAAATAAAAGAATTCAGAATAGATCGCGAACGCTCGGGAAATATATTTGTGTGAAGAAATGAATATGTGTTTACTTTTTGTTACTACTATTAATAATAATAATAATAATAATAATAATCTAATATGCATTTATCTGCTTTCAGTAATATAGTGGAACAATATCAATAACAAAAATACGAAATATTAATAACAGAAAAATAGAACACTTTTTACTTTATTTACTTTGCTTTGGAACAGTTGATTTTCCATGTTCCCACAAATTACTACAATATGACATACACCCTTTTTTTAAATACTATTAAATTATTCCAAATTCCTGTTCTCCAAATGGCCTCAACGTGGTACGTACAAGAAAATACTAAAAATGCAGTAAGAAGATAGTTGTTTGTGTCCTATCAGAGGAGCAATGAACATCTTTGAAAAACGAAACCCTGATCAGCAATGGAGCCTGGATTTCTGGCATTCGTGCAAGGACAACCATGTTCCAGCTGAGTGACTAGAAAATTAACATGCTGTGCGAGAGACCACGTTTAGTACTGGTAGAATCATTTTTTTGTTTTCGATCACACCAGAGAACATAATTATGTCCTGCTGGGGATAAATTTGAATTGTAATGGAGTGGCTTGTATATGAAACGATGGATTCGTTCTTGTGCTCCCTCTTTTGACATGTCATCACATTATATGAACAAACGATATTCCAGATGTTTTCATAGTATACGTATTCGTGAACACGACAATTGTGTGCTTCTCTACGAGACTTCGTCCTGAAGTGTGGTAATATTATAGTTTCGTAAACTTAATATTTTAGTATTTTAGTATTGTCGTTGAAGGTATGCGATCGTAAAGAGTCTCGAGAGTACTGAGAAATAAATTGATCAGTGAATGGAAAGTAAAGAAATTTGTAAATTCAAAATGAAAGATTTGAAGAATATTCACTTTTTGTTTCGCACATTACCAGCATTATGCAATGTGGATGATTAGTTCAACGGTGCCATTCCTCTTTGTGTTGTGTGTCTGTAAGGCCTTGAAACGCTGTAGCCTTGAAACGAAGAGGTCATAGGTTCGATATCCATTAGAGGCACATAGTGGTTTAGATTGCACTTTAAACTGTAAGTCGATGATTAGTTCAACGGTGCCATTCCTCTTTGTGTTGTGTGTCTGTAAGGCCTTGAAACGCTGTAGCCTTGAAACGAAGAGGTCATAGGTTCGATATCCATTAGAGGCACATAGTGGTTTAGATTGCACTTTAAACTGTAAGTCAAGTCCCGATTAGTCTATCTGTGAATAAAGTGGGCTGAAAAAACTCAACCTCAAATCTCAAACTGCGGGCATGTTCGCGGTGGTCTTCTTTCCTTGATGAACAGCCTGTATACTAGGTCAGTTGTAGTTTCCGGCGCAAACCCTCCACTTTCACCTAATTGTTATGCTAAGGGGGCGAATTGGTCTCTTGGTCACTTGCAGGGTTGCCTTTCCTACTCGTCACAACAAGCATTCGACACAACCAATCAGATGGAGGTATTATTGGAATATTCCCGCGCTCTTACACTGTTGGAGGTCGGTAATAATGCCGGCCCTGTTTTAACAGCTGAATGATTTTGTAGCTAGGTTTCCGTCCCAAAACGGCCAAAATTTTTGTTTGGTATGCTACACCTACAATCCCTTTAATTGCCCGGGAAGCACGTTGTTTAACAACAGGGAACGCCTCATCCAGTCAAATCGCTCCACATTTTTCCAATTTTGGAAGATGGCGGAAATTTGACCAGACGTTGACTCCCCTTGCTGTTGCATAGCTTCTCTTGCATCTCGGATTCGTTTAAGGTCTGAAAGTTCAAGAATTTCAAACCTTTGTGTGTAAATTAAGGGTCGTTATTAATAAAGGTTATTTTTTAAATTAAGTGTTTATAATGCATTTTGAAGTCAAAATAAGGCTTTTAGGCATTTATAGGAATTTATAGTTCATTTAGGCATTTTAGGTCGTATAGAATTTCAGTAGAGGGGTTCTGTGGAGGGGTACTGTGTACATGAAACGCAAAGATCTCTAAATGGCATACGTCTAGGACGTAGCAAAAAATAAGTATGGAGCTAAACGTCCGTTCCCTAGTCAAAATAAACTACACTGACCCAATGTTTTCAAAAAGTGACTTCTCTGTACAACAAATTGTGCTCAACTATATTGGAAGGTACTATTATCATCTGAAGCATCATCCTCATCAGCAGTAGTAGCATTTATGTCTTTTACGTAAATCAATTAAATGTAATATTTTATTGAAAATCAACGACAGACCACACCACATTAGATGTTATCTACTTACAATCTAAATCCTTCCATTCAGTGAACCACGAAACTTTGGTTGTCGACTTGGTAATTATGGCTGAATATCAATTTATTGTAAATTATTTCGCACTTATGCATAGATTTCAAAACACTTTATCTAAACCTGGTTTTAAGTTAAATTTTGAAAATATCTCTTTTATGCTGATGATCTCATGTTTTATTCAGAGACTAAGGGCTTTATAAACTAAAACTGATTTACCAGCAATTAAGAAGTGCTTAGGTGATAATCAATTTAAATAAGTTATATAAATCAATTGCAGAGACCTTCTCACGGAAAAAACAGTGCACATAAACGTAAATCATATAGAAAATTTGAAAGATCTTGGAGTAATTCTTGACAGGAAACTTACATTTAAGGACCACCTGCATCAAATGATAACTAATAGTAAGAAAATGACCGTTTGGGTCATAAATAAATCTCAGGGGCTGAACAACATTCACTTTCTTTCATACGTTTATGACATTCGTTAAACAAATTGTAGGATTCAGTACTGTGACAGGGATTTTTTTCTGTGACACTGTAAGAAAAAGGTTAATTGAGAATATACAAAGAAATGTCTTTCCTATTTGTATTTCAGATTTAAATTGTTTACACTCTTTTATATTTAAAACAAACTAAAACTTGAACCGGTTTCATTTAGAAGAAACTAAAATCATCAAAAATTCACACTAATTATAATGTATATTTTAATGTACATTTTATGTGTGTTGTAGTATTGCTCTTACATTCTATTTAAGTACTCGCTTTTCGAATTTGTAATACATATATTCTTGATTGAACTGCTGTATCAACACTTCTAACAATTGCTAATTTTAGGTATTTAAAATATAAAATCCTTTTAAAGAGATAGAGTTGAGAAGTGTGGCTTAAATTTCCATGAAGTAGAGAGAGCTTTCCTATTCGGCATACAAAATTCACCAATTAAACTTGCTTCTGTGCTTGCTCAGAATCAAAATTATAAGTACGATATATCTCTGACATTATAATCGAGTAAGTCTTTCATCAATCCAAATTTGTTTGTTGAGTGTCAAGTAAACTTCCTAACCAATATAATTTAACATAATAGACTACTAACACAGTCGTATTCAAACTGTGAGGCGCCTTTCCCTGGGGAGGCACAGAAGTTTCACAGAGGAGGCGCGAGAACTTTGGAAATTATTTCTCTTTTCTGATAATTCAAACTGTGTTCATAAAAAATATATCAATCTTTTCATCTTTCGTCGCTAGGAAAGCTTACATCATTTTTTTTCATCTGTATCGTTACAAATCAGATTGGTTGTCCATCGGCAATGTCATCTCACGTGTTTTTGAACTGCCAGGAACTGCAGTCGCACCTTGTAGAAAAAAAACACGCTAATCCTGAAAGTTCACTGATAGTGTCTTTGGACAGAAATTGACATACCTTTCTGATATTTTCCACACACTGAATGTTCTGAATGTACCTTTGCAAGGTACATACAAGGAAATCCTGCACATTTCAGACAAGTTGACACCCTTTAAAATGAAGTTGCTTTGATTGATTGATTGATTGATTTAGTTTATTTTACTTCGCGTTTTGTGCCTTTTGGCTAATTTGCGAAGATGGGGATGAGTGATGAAATGATGAAATTGATGAATGGACATTCACAAACAACCAAGCCCGACCGGGATTCGAACCCGGGACCCTTGGCGTCGCAGCGCGATGTGCTAACCACTTGGCCACAGAGTCGGGCAAAATGAAGTTGCTGTAAGAGAAAGATTAAGGATGATGTCATGATTATCGTATGGCTGAATGAAATGACACCAGCTTATAAACATTAAAATAAACTGTATACCGCCTGTATTAATCATACACATTATATCTTCATTACTTGTATATGTACCAACAGTAAACAAACACATGAAGAGATTTTGTTTTGATCTTTCATGGTCACATCACATGTATTTATTTATCATTATTATTGAGGGGAGCCGAGTGCAGACTTTGGCAGCGGATTGGAAGCACGACAGCTAAAAGTTTGAAAACTCCTGTACTAACAAATGCATGCATTTTGAGAAATTTTCAGCAAGCAGAAACTGCTTGGTTTTTATTTTATTTGTTTCTATGTATATCCTTTGATTATAGTACTGACAATATCAAGAACATTTGTAGATTTCTACCTTACTATTTCTGTAGTACTCACCACAGTGTATATGAGAGTCAAGCTAATTATTTCCCTTATTGTGTTTTTGTTGCATACGGCCTGTGTTGTTCAATTGTTAAATTCTCACACATTTTTGCTTATCGTCATACGTACGGGAAATGTACAAAGAAAAGTCATAAAATACTATTTGTATAGGACCTTCATATTTAGTTATATTGGGGAGAGAAGATCAAAGCCCCACTGTTTGAAGACAGATTGTTTTATGTGTACGCCTTCATAATTAGCATAAAATGTTCAAGATCGTTACGTAATAGTAGTAATAACGTTTGCTTGAAGACGTTGTCTGTGTAAAGGTACCTCATTCAGAAACTCGTGTTTCCTAGCGACGGCAATGAATTATTTCAAGGTACAAGTCGATAGTTTTGTGTCTTATTAATTATCTACATCTCGGCAACTGAAAGGGTTTCCTAGAAAAATATAAGATGAGGAAAAGATAGCAATATACTTCAGGTGTTCCTATTCTTCTGTGTTACGTTTGAAATATCTCAAACGTCATATTTTCATTAGATCGAAGCTAAGGGTGCAGCACGGTGTGGTCGAACGGAGCGCTGAAGGGAAAGAGAGTGCCGAGGGAGCAAAATGAAAGAATATGATGGAAAAAGGGCAAATGTCACGACAACCTATGAAAGTGTTGGTGCCCTAATAATTTAATATGATTCTCAGTTTGCAAAGAAATAAGTCTGAAAGTTTTCTGTACCTACGCTAGCGATACGATCATTTTAATGAGTTGCAATAAGTTTATACTTATTGCTTAGAAACAGATATCGTGTCATTCTAAAGAATGAGGGGATCTGAACCAGTGTTTGTGCAATTAATTGCTGGGATGTAAATTACTCATCATTCATCCTCTGATGAGAGCACTCGTCATTGGCATGACGAGTTAACGCTTGGCAATGCGAAAGGTACAAAATCAAACTAAGGAACTAAACTGCAGAAAAGACAATGGTCACTCGTTGGGTTTTGTGAACCGTTGAACCTGAATCATGGCTGGGTGTAGGATAATTACCTGTCTATCTGAAGAATTAGGCTGAATAGAAAATACGAAGTCCTCTGTTGGCTTCTCAGTTTGTCGACCAGAGCGTCGTCTCACTTCTGACCCACTGCTCTCCTGACCACTTCTCCCTTCTCAACTCCAATCCAAAAGTCAGTCCCCTCTCAGCTTGTCTCACCTCTATATCACTAGGCCATCGAGCTCTTCCTCTATGCCGAATCGTGTTTTTTAATTGCCACCATGCAAACCGCTGACTCTATAACCAGAAGAAATTACCTGTTTCCTGAATGCTCAGGAGGTTTGCATGGCACAACACTGTGCATTGATAACATGCCTCAGAGGCTGAGACAACTGAGAAAAACAAGTGAATGCCCTGGTCAACGTGAAGCATTCAGAGAGACTTTATAAAATAAACATATAATCTTAGGGATTGATACGATATTGCATACGATTTGTTCATGACGATGTATTATACAAGGTATCAAGTAATGACTTCTAGTACAGGGGTATTTTGATTAAGTAATTATGAAAGTGTATACTAGAGCTGCATTAAGAGGCATGAAATTATTCTCAATATTGCATTAGTACCATTTACTAATTAATTCCTCATCGTAGCGTTCTATTACTTGTATTTTTAAGGCAGTTGTGCACCGTTTTTAAAAACGTGTTCAATGAGGAATAATACTGTATTAACAATTCTTGGTTACACACTCAACGCACTCTATAGTACTGCATTCAATATTGCGAAATAGAGAAATAAATAATACTAAATGCGCATTTCCAATCATTTGTCGAATGACAAGTTTTGTGTTAGTTATCCTACAGTTTACAAACAAACAATTTGTACTGTAGATGAACTCGATCAGATGAGACAAAATTGATGTAAGTTTTGCTATGGGTGGCGGGAATATTAAAAATAGAAGTACAAATTAATATAGGAACATTTATCCTCAGCAGGGGATATGGGGAGGGGGGCCTGGATTGTATGGAGGTGGGCCAAAATATATTATTTCACCAGAAATCTCGCAGCTATGACTCTGGTGTTCACAGTGTTCATCTGCTGAAAGCTTAGAATATATTTTTAAAATATGTAATTACACCTAAACCCATTCTCTGATTAATGATACCTGATTTACTTGAGGTTGTAGCTAAGTAAAACAATTGATTCAGAAATAAAATCTAATTTTTCTACGGAATTTTACACACGAATTAACATCTTTGTTAATTTTAAAGAACATGACTTAGTAATGATTTTCTTCAATGCTTCATCAGTCATTACATACAATAAGCATAACGATTTTGCATAATTATTAACATAAAGCTTTCGAATTACAAAATATTTTACTTCTAGTGTGAATAGATTTAGGTGTGAATAAGGTTTAGCACGAAATCTTAGATGGAGATTATCCAGTGTGCTGTTTACCATTTATTTGTGTTGGGATTAACACAGTAGACTAAAGTATTCATGAAAAGTAGAGTAAATAATTTTCATCTTTGCAAGCGATGATTTATGACCACCAACCTCAGTCAGTATTTTCCTAGATTATTAAGAAATATTTAACAATATTTCAAGTATTTGTTAGCGTTGTCCAAGAAGTAGTAATAAATTTAATGCCACAGGTTCTTACATTGCAGCATCTACCATTGTAAGATTTATTATTTCTTCATTCTGACAATACATCCATAAGAAAAAATAGCGTCGTCGCATTCTAATCAAGGGGTCCCGGGTTCGATACCCGGTGGAGGCACAAGTGGTTTGGGTTCCAATTTGAACTGTAGGTTCAGACCCGATTAGCCTTACTGTGCATAAAGTGGACTTAAAAAAACATATCATACCATAAGAAAGAAGATAAAGTTGATAAACTATTTTGATATACCACGTGTACAGTGGTGGAAAAAAGTTAGCACATCGCGCTGCGACGCCAAGGGTCCCGGGTTCGAATCCCGGTCGCGCTTGGTTGTTTGTGAATGTCCATTCATCAATTTCATCATTTTATCACTCATCCCCATTTTCGCAAATTAGCCAAGAGGCACAAAACACGAATTAAAATAAACTAATTCAATCAATCAATCAAAGTTCTCGAGAGTGAGATTTCTATCTATTTGCACCGAGTGGGGGGGGGGGAGGGTCTGCATTTATTATTTTTATTTGCATGAAACAAGAAGAAATTCGAAGACGCAAAATGAGTCGTATAAGAGTAGTTAACAAAAAGAAAGAAGAAAACGAAAATGTAAATGTTGAAATAAGTTATTGTAGAGATCGAGTGAATAACATTTTGTCACGGGGCGTAGTGATAACGTCGTCACCTTATAATCAAGGGATCCCGGGTTCGATACACGGTGGAGGCACGTAGTGGTTCGTATCCCATTTAAAGCTGAAGGTCCAGTCCCGATTAGCTTATATGTGCAGAAGAGAAAAACTAAAATCATAAATTGTCACAGTGTAAGAAAATTTCATGTTCAACCATATACGAAACAAAAAATAATAATTTATTCCATGTTGGAATTCACATATGTTGCATCTAACCAACACAATTATGGATCGCATCATATTTTCTCAGATCCATTTTAATTATACGTGTATGATAAAGTAACAGAATTAGAGGGGAGAGAAAGCCAAGCGAAACACGGATGCCTTCTCCAGAATTTCAAATCTCGTTACGTAAGGTTCTGGGTTGAAGTGCATGACAGGCATGACTCTCTTGTTCTTGCCCTTTTATCTGCTCTACTTCATCATAAATCGTCGTAATGGTTTACCTACAGGGGAAGAATAATGACAATAATTGCCAATACAAAGCCAATAACAAACAGAACAACAACTCAATTAGGGAGATGTCAAGAAAGAAACAAGACTTTACAGTGTCTCCGTCTCTCGGTTTCTCGAATTGAAAATTGCTCTCCCGTTCTCGGTCTCGGCTAGTTAAATATAGAAATCGAAAACGTATGTGAAGATACATATATTTCATATATCCCGGTTTTGTAGGAGATTTCGTGAGAGATGAAATAAGTACGCTTCGATCATGTTTATTTTTATTATTTTTGTTACGTAACATCTCTTTTGTTTCGAGTCGTGGACGAGTGACCATTACATGAAATTAATGACGAAATACTCAAACACCTGTGACAAGGACGGTACTCAAATCCGGGAACTTTGGTGACGAGATCGAAGGTTGACCACTTAATGAGCTTGCCCACCGAGTCTGCTTAATGTTGCTTGTGTCAGGTAATTCGAAATAACTGTCAATATCCCACATTCATTATCATTTGTTTCATAATTTCTCTTATTGATGTTATTAACCTGAAGACGAAGAAATAGTTGAAAGGCAATAATGCAAGATTGAATGTCTCTGGTGTTACTTCTTGCCGAATAATATGACGTGATATTATGATATGAATATATTAATAATATAATATGCCTAGTCATTCCATTGATTGATCCCAATTGCGCACACAAAATATGGTATAATGTCCACTCCTAACCAACCTCCGTGGCGGAGTGGTTACACAGCGCGCTACGACAGCATGGGCCCCTGGTTCGAATCTCGGCTTGGCCATGGGTGTTCTTGGTGAGTGTCCGTTAATCAATGTCATCATATCATCACTCACTACTCATCTTCATCGTCGCTATTTGCCAAAAGTGAAAGAATAGCGACACTATATAACAAAAATCCAATCAAATGGAACATCTTCACCGATTTAATTCTATACCGTACCAAATTCCCAGTTGATTACTGCTTCTTGCTTCATTTTACTGCATCTCAATTGTTTTCCGATTCGAAAACAATTGAAATGTTGTTTTGTGCAGTTTATTGTGCATTGTTTCGTTGTTTGGATTGTTTAATTAACGTCGCATTCATTAGTTTTAGACCAATCGTGACAGAAGGAATCCTGGGCCCAAAGGAAGGGGAAAAGACAAATTAGAGATCACAGCTCTCTTTAAAGGTAGCATTCCTTGAACACGACTGAAGTGACTGCAGAATATTATGGATAAAATTTGTTTCGCTTTTATTTCTGTTTCAGTTATTTCTACTTAATTTATGCCTCTCCCACTGTTCTAAACTGTGACCACAAAATATTGTCTTATTTTTAAAATTTACGCCAAATATGGTTTCACTCGTCTCTTTCTCAAGGCGTTCCATTGCCTCTCCGATGGCGTAGTGGTAACGTCTTCGACATGTAATCAAAGGCTTTCGAATTCAATACCAGATAGAGGAATATTTTGTTCGGATACCACTTTAATCTGTAGGTCCAGTGTATAAACTATACTAAATCAATTAACGTTTGGCATGTGGTCTGTGATGAGAACCATCATTTCAGTGAACCTTCTTGACAATGACTCTAATTAATCACTCGATAGAATATTTCCTTACGAGTAGCTCTTGTCAAGAAACCAGTTCCTGAAATTTTCTTCTGGAGGCCTCGTAGCACCGAGCTGTTTGTTGTGGCTGGGACATGAGTCATGTGACTCATGCTATCAATACTCAATCCTTCCCGAGAACCCAGATCCACCAGACAAACTTAAGCGAATATTTTGTTATTTGGGTTGCATAAACAACAGGCTTTAAGACTTTACGAAATTCTAGGTCCCGTGGCCCAGGTAATTCTTTCTTCGACTGTACACGTCAAGCAAACATTATTTTATCTGAATATTGGTTCCATAAAAGTAGCGAAACGTGTTGCAAAATGAGAAAGAAATAATTTGAATGAAAACTGAAAATTCAACAGAGCTAACGGTGAAAGTGAAGCTTGGAAAATATAGGTATTTGTAGAACAGAATGAGGGATGAATTATGTAATATTATATTACATTAAAGTTTTCTTCCAGTTGTTAATAAATAATAATAATGTGCAATTATCTCCCTCTGAAAGAAAATAGATTTCCTTGAAAATATACGTAATTCGATTTTCCATCTAAGTTCAATCAGAAGTGCAACCACACCCCATATTTAAAACAAAAAGAAATGTGAAACTACTTACTTTACCTATTTGAAAATCATGTATGCAGCCTATTTTCATCTTCAGTTGTGCCGATACACAAAGAAGCAACGTTTCAATTAGCCAGACGATTCAGAAAATCGACATACAACAAGATAACTACAAACATAAAGGTGAAGAACGTTCACGTGAAAGCAAGAGATGAGAGGATCTCTCGAAATGTAGCGTGAAAGTAGAGAAAAGGTAAACTGAAAGATATGAAAGATATATATTCTCTACAGATTGCATGCCAAACAAGGATCATTGTCACTAACATTCTGACAAGTATTATAGAATTACTCACCACTACTGTGTTTGTTTTTGTTGTAATCAGGGAACGGATTTACATGTACTAAAATGTGTTTGATATGTAAATATATATTTATATTAATTAAAATATGCAATTAAAAATCTACTTACAACCGTGAAAAATATTTTTCACTAAGCAAGTGGCTCATCCAGCCAAATAAAATGTAGCTTTACATGACATTAATCATAATGCAAAATTCCAATACAAAATGTCTTTACTTTCCACCAAAACTAGGCTTACATGACATTATTTGTAATGCAATGTTCAAATACAAAATTTGCCTTTTTTTTGTTAGCAAAACAATATATTACCAAATTTATTTTATTTCCTGAAACTGAATCTTCTCTAAATCTAAAGCCAGATTTATAATGACTGAAACTGCGTTCAATGTCGCATAAAGCTTACTTCTATTGTCGCTTCTATTGAAATCAAATGGTGTAACATTCACCACAGGGAAGCACGCGGAACCGAAGCGGAAATGTCCGTGCCAGAAGTCTGCAGGTTATCTTAAAGGATATCGCCCACTAAGAGGCCGGAAATGCGTCAATTTCGTTCAGTTGCCACGTTTCACAGCGTCTCAGTGGGCGTTAAGCTTAAGGTAATGAGAGTAATTTTAAAATATGCGATGGATTTCGCGGTGAAAACTTAAACTTACATTCTCTATTGTTGACAAGAATTATTGTCAAGGTTTAAAATAAACAGGGAGTACAAGACGAACAGAATACAGATGAACGGGAAAACTTTAATTTTTCAAGAAAAAAAATATAGAAATAGCATGCAACACATTCAACACAAAATACTTCATAAATAATAATTGTGTTCAAAGAGTTGCCACACAGAAGGACCTCGGTGTCATCTTTGATGAGAAACTTTCCTTTTCTGAACACATCTCCGCAGTTACGAAGGGTTCCATTCGTATTCCGGGTCTACTCTAACGTTTTACCGAAATGAAGAACCTGTCTGCTCTCAGCATTTTTTACAAATCTTTCGTTTCTACTAAAATTGAATACTGTTCTCCGATCTGGTCCATGGCATGCCCTTCAAATTTAGATAGACTAAATTCTGTTTTAAATTTCTTCCTGGCCATTGTTCGTTACCGAATTCCATCCACTAAACACGTACAAAACGCTGTTCTTCTGGAAATGTTAAATATCCAACCACCTCACGAGAGACATAAATTGGCAGACCATGTATTCCTTCATAAAATTGTTAATGGTGACATCAGAAGCGACCGCCTTCTTCAGGAAATTAACTTCCGAGTGCCATTTCGCAAAACAAGAAGCACTCAACTTTTCGCTTCTCAGAAGCCAAGGTTAAGCCTCATCCAACGTTCCTTGCTCTACAGACTACCCAGCCCATTCAACATGTTAACAGATGAAATATACATTTTTGATAATCAGGCACGTTTTAAAAGGCCATTGTACAAAAACGTCTAAGGGTCTTTATGTGATGTAATTTTTGTTTATGTTATTATTTTATTGTTATTTTATTATTCTTTTCTACTGTTATACATTCCAATATAAAATGGTTAACTCTGTATTTGGAATTCTTGTTAAATAAATAATTAAATATATTTGGGAAAATGTTTGAAAATATAGAAATGTTATGTAAAAATAGCAAAAATGTGTACAATATGAGCTTACATACAACGATCCGTAAAGATAATACTAAATAACAATAATCTTAGCACCACATGATGATATATGTTTACATAACAATCCGTTCCCTTCACATGTATATTCTCTGTAGACATATTACTTTATGGGCTCATTTCTTCATGCAGGCGCCATCAACCCAGATCTCTACAAGACGGTGTCGCTGGACGAGGAGTCCGATTACCCCGAGGACCATTTGGGGAGGATTTGGTTCTCTCTGGAGTACGACGCGGGGGAAGAGCGGTTGGTGGTTGTTCTGGTTCGAGCCAGGAACCTTCGAACAAGAACAAAGAGCAACGCCAATCCTTGTGACTCCGTCGTCAAGTAAGTTAACCCATTATTGCATTTTGTACAAATTATTTTTAAGCAGGAAAAATACCGATGAGGGCCTCCCCGATGGCCTTGAAATCAAGAGGCCCGGGTTCGATGCCTGGTGGAGGCACATAGTGGCTCGGATCCCACTTTAAACTGCAGTTTCAGTCCCGGTTAGCCCTTCTCTGCGCAAAAGCTCGAACTCAATAATATTGAGGATATTAGACTAAATTGAGCGTTGCTTTTCTCATGGATTTGTTGTTTTAACGTGGAAAGCATGGACACACTCATACAATATATGATTTCAAAAGTTGCAGAAAATTACTATCCTGTGGCTCATAACTTGCCTCCTTATACGCAATGCTTGTACAGTCACCGGCAATACAAATCGGACCCATACACCCTCAAATACTTGCTTTCTTGCAAGGCGGTGTGTGTGTAGCCTAACTCTACGGCAATAAGTGGATTTTAATAGCAGATTTTCAATCGAAACTTCTACCATAGTCATCGACTTACACAACACACATTAAATCCTTGTAGAGAAACGAGTATTTCAGAATCCAGGTGTCCCAATTTTATTGCCGGTGGACTGTATATTCAGTGCAAAATTCAAAAAGTGAAAAAAAGAATTCACATTCTTAAAAATATGCAGTCCAGTCGCCAAAATGGTGGCAAATTTAGTAGCCACAACAACTGGTGCAACAAAACACCTATTGAAGTGCTGGAGACATCTATACCCCGTGTTGGTTCGCAAATAGCCACCGATTTCATCTGATATTTGGGGGGCCCAAAACTAAGCAAATCACAGATACCGATTCTTTTCCTTTTCTGGTGGGGACAATATTAGGGACCCGTAAGAATAAACACACTTAAGTAAACTTTTCAAAAATTATAATTACAATTAAGTAGCTCTGAGAACAGTAACGTATATATATATCACGATACCTCAAACTATATTTTGTTTATATAATTATAGAAAATAATACTTTATATGTAACTATTGATTGAGGATATGATTATCACATTCTGTTTAAAACACTTATTTTCACAATCATTATTAGCCGGCCCTCGCGCTACGACGCCAGCGATCCTGGGTTCGAATCCCGGCATGAACATGGATGTTTGTGAGTGTCTATTCATTAATTTCATCATGTCATCACTCATCCCCATCTTCGCAAATTAGCCAAAAGTGGCACAAAAAGCGAAGTAAAATAAAGCAAATCAATCAATCAATCACAATACTTATTATTTTCAAACGTTTGTTACGCATAATATATATACAAGCTGTTTCTAAAGGTCGTTTACAACGCTTGGGAGGTGATTTCTCACACGAAAACAAGCAAAAAGTGTGAGTTCCATTTTTACGACTGAGGCTTCGTTTCCAAGATAGGAGCCTCGCAAAAGGTGACAAAGTGAACGTCACACCTAACTGGGACGAATACTATCACAGAGAGAGGCGTTTCCAAGGGAATCATAAAGGATTCGTGTGTGCTCAGTCCGGAAGTCACTATGAAAAGTTCACTGCACGCATGCGCAATGGAGTCCTCAAAGGAATTGGGGATTTCCAGCAAGAACAATGCGTGGAAAGGGTATGCAATGCAGCAATAATGACCGTGACAATGAGAAATGCGTTAAAGACAACACATCCCGACCTCAAACATCAAAACATGAGCACGAAACACAAAATCCGAAAAGTTGAGCATGCTGGCGTACCCCAGTTACACGCCAGGAATGAACGAATCATGTCATGTGGCATACGAGAGACACATTACTCCACCAGGAGGAGGGAAAGAAAAACACAATATCAGATGATTGCGACAACATGTATTTTTACACGCGACAACTACGTAATACCCCCCCCACACACACACACAACAAACAACAAATGCTACAATGTCTTACGCACAGACAGTGTGTGTCACTGTACACCAACTGAAGATGTCACATTCCCCACACAGAGGGGGTGGGGAGCAATACCAAGAGTATTCTCACTGGGATTTGCCGAGGGCGATAATCACAGATGGTTTTCAAAATGTCTGCAGTTCACTTCTACGCAGAGATGATAGCAACGAATCAAGGATTGTCGAGTACGAGCAAACAAGCCAGGTGTATCTGCTACCGTCGCGGCGGCGACGTTGATGTGAGCAATGAGGTTCTCAGCTGATGTGACAGGTGTGTCTTATACGAGGGTTTTCATTTCTCCCCAGAAGAAAAAATCGAGAGGGTTGAGATCTGGCAACCTCGGTGGCCAAGGCACAGGCTCATCCCTACCAATGAAGCTATTGTGAAACACGTCATGCAGGAAATATCGTATGTTACAATCGTAATGAGCTGGTGCCCCATCGTGTTGGTAGCACATTTCTTGCCGCAGTGCCAAAGGTACGGTCTCCAACAGTTCAGGCAGATCCTCACGTGCGACCATTCAGGCGAACAGGGATAATGTATGGTCCAATTAAATGATCATGTACTATCCCGCACTACACATTCACTGAAAACATGTGCTGGTGATGGGCCACAAAAAGTGCATGTGGGTTGTCAAAGTCCCAGACATGACTGTTTCTACTATTGAAAACATCCATCCTGGTGAAAATGGCTTCATCTGTCCACAATACGTTTGCCCCGAAGTGAGGGTTTGTGTCCAGCTGATGCAACAACCATTGGCAAAACTCCATACGAGGGCGAAAGTCATGAGGTAACAGTTCTTGTACTTTCTGCAGTTTAAAAGGGTGCATTCCTTCCTCTGACAACACTCGCCAAACATTCACATGAGACGTGTTTCGTGCCCGAGCGAGCACGCGCGTACTGGTGCCAGGATGTTCTGCGACCGCTATTAACACATCTTCTGCAAACTGATGTGTGCGTACACTTCGGCTTCTTCCAACTTCTTGCCGCAGTGGTAACACTGACCCTGTTTCACGCAGTCGACTGTCCACTACCTGAAAGAAGGCGTGAGACGGAAGACGTCTATGTGGAAAGCATTCTCCATAAAGACGCCTTGCCTCACGGCTATTACCACGTGCCTCCCCATACATGAGATGCATGTCTGCTAGCTGCTGGGTCGTATACGCAACCATCTGCGTAATAGGGAGCTGGAACTGCAAGTATCGTTTTTGTTTAACACTGGCACACTGCACAAATTGGCCGTATCACCGTACGAACACCTCAGACCAATTGTTGCGATAATTGACTTGACCACTCCACCACGTCAACTTCTTTAGTAGTGCAGGTGGACGGGTTCTACGCCCTCATTTGGGGCTCAGGGGGCTCGCAGTGTTGCCAGCTGCTTATTCGAAAAAATCACCAAGGTTTTTCTTGGTCTAACCTAACCTAAAGCAAGGAGCTGGCAATCTTGCTTGAGAGTTCACAAACCGGAAGTGGGGCTCAGGGGGCTCGCAGTGTTGCCAACTTCTTACTCGAAAAAATCACCAAGGTTTTTTTTGGTCTAACCTAACCTAAAGCAAGGAGCTGGCAATCTTGCTTGAGAGTTCTGCAACCGGAAGTGGGGCTCGCAGTGTTGCCAACACCTACTCGAAAAAAATCACCAAGGTTTTTTTTTCTTGACCTAACCTAACCTAAAGCAAGAAGCTGGCAACCTTGCTTGAGGCTTGTTTTACAGTGCATAAAGCAAGGTTGCCAACCTACTGGTACTTTTGCCATGGCTTTTTACAAAAAAAGAGAGAGAGGAGAGAGAGAGAGAGAGGGAAGAGTTAAACAACCGACAGCCTACCTACAGCTTTTTTTTGTCTAACCTAACCTAAAGCAAGGGGCTGGCAATTTTGCTTGAGGTTTGCTTTACAGTGCATAAAGCAATTTTTGCCAACCTACATATACTAAACAAGGAAAGCGGGCACTGCCGTAAAAGAGAGAGATGGATGGATGGGAACACTACACGGGTTCAACGTCATCAAATAAAAATCGCCTTAATGGTTTTTTTTTGTAAGGCATGATTTCTATTTTCTCGCAGTGTTACTAACTCCTACCTACACTTTTTTTTAGTTGGCAAGGGCTAGAGAGAGAGAAAAACTTATAGCTGGGAACGGTAATGAGCGAATGTGCCATATCGTAATTTTCCAACTCCCGGGGGGCCAATGTTTGTATATCGCGACCTTTGTAAACCTTTCTCGGGGGAACGATGTGCCGCGCACACACACACACACACACGCACACACGCACGCACGCACGCACACGCACATATGTATTGTAACACAAACAAACAAACAAAATAATAATTGTTGTTTTTTAGGATGCCTGGCCCCTATAACCTCGCCAAGGTGCGTGGTGCCCAACCAAAAATGTAAAAGTTTTCTAATGGCTGCGGTTATAGATTACCGCACCTCTATAGAGTTTCACGTGTTTTTTTTTTTTTTCCCCAAACTTCCATGAAACCCTACAGAGGACCTCCGTAATGCATGCAACGTGTACTAACGACTCTAGTGTTATTTGATGTTGTGATATTTTTGGATATAGAGTTTTATTGTGAGATATAGATAAAAATAATTATGTTTATTATAATATTTTCTTATATATATATGTGCGTGTTACAAATAAAGTTGCATGCTTTTTTTCTAGTGTGTGTGTATGTGTTTTTGATGTTTCGACAGCATCTGAAACAATAAAAAAAAATGTTATTGTTAATTTTCACGTGTAAAAACAACAACAAATTTTTTTGTGCAAATTTTCTGATTGTCTCGTGCTATAGTGCAAAAAGATATTGTAACTGATAACTAATAAAATTGACATTTGTAACTGATCTGAACTAGTGAAATTCGTATTGTGCTATTGTAACTGATTGTGCTAGTACAAAAAATTACTTATTGTGCAAGAAAAGATGTTAAAAAACTTGTTAAAACTGCTCTGTGACCCTCTCGTTCTTCACGTCGTAGGCGAAGGACTTCTCTGCAATCAGGATGACACTGCATAGGGTATCCTCGGGCAAGGCATCGTGGAACTCGCAGACGATCTTGATGTTGGTTCGATCGTTGACCACAACCTTCTTTCTCTTAGATGTGTTGATGACGGTCATGGGTCTCCGTGCTTTGAACTCGCTGGGCGTGTAGTACATGTCCACGCTTCCCTCGGTCACGCGTTTGTAAGCTGTGTAAGCTTCGTAAAGTTTGAGGTAATCGTCTTTGGTCACGTCGAGGTTGTAATTCTCGCGCGGGAACACTTCGTTGCGTCCATTCTTCAGATAAACATTCTTGATCTTGCAGTCGTCGAACTTGCTGGAATCTTTTTCCTGATTCTTGTCCCTCCCGGTCTGAAAGAGCACTACGACGAAATCTGGCATGTCGAACTGTATGTTGTTGAACTGCGTCGTCACGTCGAATTCCATGTGACTTCCGGACGCCATCTTCTGTACGCACTGGTAACCGTGAAAGTGAATCGGCACCTGCGGACTTTTCAAGATCTCCGCTTTGTACTTGAGGGCGTAATTCGTTTCGTATTCCACCACCGGCATTCTCAATTCCATGCTCCGGATGACGCATTTCGCTGCTTCGGGTAAAGTGTTGGCTATCGGCGTGGTGCCGTCCGGACCCAAAGTAGCGTATCGCATCAGTGCGTCGTTGTCGTTGGCCGCTCTTCGAAACGTAACGCGCAGTCCCCCCTTCCACATGATCTCCTTGTAGTCCGAGAAGAAACCAGGCAGCAGACGCATGGGAAAGAGCACCGTGTGACTTCTCGTCGATATTTTGATCCCGGCTTCGAATCCCCCGGCCTGGTAGTACGCTGCGTCCGTTTTGGAAAATTTCAACGTTCCCACCGCTGTCGACGTGATGCCAGGATAATCTATTCTGTCGATGACGGTGTTGTGTTTCCTCACCTCCACCTGCGAGAACAGGTGAGGCACGAAGTTGTCCACGAGTATCAAGTTTGCTGCTGCGGGAAACGCGTCTCCGCTTTCTTTCTTCACCACGTCGAATTGAAGGTAGAGGTCCGCTCTGTGAGGATGAACGAACCCGTCGCCTACGTCCACGTCGTATTCGATCTCCCTGTTCGCTTCGTTCAGATTGGCGAACGTGCGACGGTTGGGAGGGAAAGATTGCAATTCGTAACTTTCGATTTGCTCCATTTTCACTATGTATGGTTATTTATTATACGTTGATCTCCACGATGGCCGTCGTAGTGGCACCTGCGAAATCCACCACGTCTCCTTTCTCGTTCGTCACCACCAACTCTATGTCGTCTATGCGGTTGCGACATACTGGAAAATAGATCGGCGAAGAGGGCGTGTAGATGATCGGTTCCATGAACTCGGAACTTGGTTTGAAAGTGGCTATGATTCCCGTCTGCTTGTGACTTCCTAACAATCCGTCCGAAGATTTCGTGATCATACCTTCCGCCACGTTGCAGTGTACGTTCAGAGTCTCTATGGCCAAGAATTTAGGAATGTTGGTTGCTACGTGCTTGATGCCAGCTTCGAGTTTTGTGTTGTTCTCGAAACCTAAAAGTTCTCCTATGGTGCCCAGGTCCACGGTCTCCGTCGCCGACAGGATTTCCACTCTGTGCGTGACCGAATTTTGAGAAAGGCATGTGCCTTTGGGTAACTGAGCTTGCAAAGTGGAAAGATTGTATTGTCCTGGCGTGACGACGATATGTTCGCTTCCGACGCTAATTTTGATGTTGTGCTGCGTAACATTGGGTATGAGGTACATGCTGTAGAATGCACGCAGAGCCACGGATTTAGGATAGACGATGTCGTCGTGCAGCGTGAGTTTCAAGATCGAAGATTCGCTCGTGAGATGGAACACGCCCATCCTAGTGATGCTGTTTGAGGTTCCACAATGCTTTCTGGAAATCCTCGATCGTAGGGTTATTTATTTTAGAGAGAAACGCGAGCACGGAGAGGCAGAGATGACCGCAGTTCACGTCTCCGAAATCTTGAATGCGTTCGTCGTTGTAGTATATGGAGGTTTTGTTCGTTTTCAGATAATAAATTAAATTTGTAGGTGGAACACCTCCGAAAGAATCGAAAACGAATGCTTTATCATCGTTTTTGTGGTAACATATCCAATGCGTGCCTGGATTTTCTTGACCGTCCAAGTTGACTACTCCGCATTCTCTTCTTTTGACGCTTGAAGGTAACGAGTCGGACATGAAAACTCCTCTGAAGTGTTTGATTTGTAACGGTTCGATCAGAGATTCAATGTCTCGGTTGGTGAGTGCTTCTGTTTCTTTTTTTTAAACTTTTTCATCACGCCCTTCCCTTTCTTCTCCATGGCCAGGTTGTGACGTTTCTGTTCTTCCAACTCGGCCTTGTTCTTCTTCGAGTCGATGACTGTTTTCGCGATGGCGGCACTTCCGCCGGCCAAACTTCCAACGGCCCCCAATGCCGCCAGGATGGCCGGGATGCTGAATATGAAACCTCCGATCTTTTGCTGTTTCCGCGAACGCTGCAATCTTTTCAATTGAGGTGTGCTGAGCAGCAATTTCATTCCGTGTCCTTCCGACAAGCAAGAACGTTTCTTCTCGCGTTGTTTCTTGGTGAGTAACCCATCGAGAGCACCTAGATTTTTTAGATTCGAATATGGTATCTGGTACACGACACCCTTGGGCTTCATGTTGATGCTCTATGTGTTATTTTCACGGTATGTTATTTATATATATATTCTGAGATTTTTTCTTGTGTAGTTTTTTACGGTATGTTATTTATATATTTTCAAGGCCTCGCAGTCGTTACACAAATTCTATTACGTGCTTTGTTTTCTTGCCAAGAAGTTCCTTTGTCCCCTTGTACACAATTCGAGTTTTGTTCTCGATTAAAATAGATAGCTTCTCGTCAGATAACATGTTAGCGTATCGATCTGGTAAAAATAGACTGTATTGTGCGTTGAGCAACAGGCGTACCTTGGGACCATACTGGGTAGAAACGATTGAACCGGAAGTTATCGTGTAAGGTTTGTCGACTTCCAATTCCTGAATTTTTACATACTCGACTGACAAATTTAGCATTTGTTTTAATGCTTGGAGATCACTTATTTTTTCAGTCGTCATATCAAAAAAAATTTCAAAGTGTTAGAGAGAAATTTAATTGTTTTTTCACGATGTGTGTTATTTATATATACCGAAGATTATTTATTTATATATCAAGTTTTTTTTTTTTTTTTGACACGTATATATATTATTATTTTTAACAGAGGAAGAAAGTCCGTGCTTCGGAAAACGCGATGATGTGCGTAATGATATCTTCCGTCTCCTGCATAGACTTGTACCAATCTACTGTGTACCATCTTCTTCCCTGCCTTGCCTCGTGCAATTCATCGAACCTATCGTTTAATTTCTCCCCTGCGGCCAAAAGCAGAATGTTGAGATCACCGCACCTCAGGCCACTGATCTCCCGAAGACGGTCCTTGAGAACTATTTCACACGGAATTCGAAATTCCGGCGTTGTTCTTGCTATGATTACAAGTTTTCCTACATCTCCGTTTACTACTTTTTTGAATATTTTAGATAGTAATTCGTGCGGCAAATCAGTTATGCGAGACATGTTGTTATTATTATTATTTTTTACTCTATGTTATTTATATACCCCACCCCAATTTTTGTTTCGTGTTCATGGCGATGGTGGTGCCTAGTGCGGCGACCCGTTCACCCAGCGATGCGTCTCTGCTCACAAACCTTTCGAAAGCTGCGTGCTCTAACTTTCTGTCTGCTTCGTGACGTGCATCCAGATCCGTCTGCGTGGTGTTGTAGGCGATGTCGTGATCTTTGCATGCCGCATCCAACGGATTCACACCCTTGTCTCCTCTCTCCAATCTTTTCTCGAGTTTGGTACCCGGTCCGCAGTACTGGTAGCCAGGTAGATGCATCTCGAAAGGTAACTTGTTGATGATGTCGTTCACGAGTCCCTTTCCTTCGGCCACGTTCCAGAATTTCGGAGGCAGCGTGTTGATGATTTTGATCAGGTAACCTATGCCCTTGTCGTCGTTCACGATGAAGTTGGAAAGTTTCGTGCTGATCATGTCCACGATGCCAACCTTCTCGTTGTAGAAATTACGGTTGCCTGCATTCTCTTCGCCGGCTATCACCAACAATCGGTCCACGAGCTTCCTCACGTCGTCCACCCAAACGAATTCTTTGGGTAACGTGTTGTAGCGTTTGACGCCGCTGCCCGTTTTGACCTGGTTCCAAATCGGTTTGATGAGATTCCTGTACTTCTCGCCGCTGCTCGATTTCACCCTATTCTGCGAGGCGTCGTTGTTCTGGTACAAGGCATCCGTCATGACCAGAATTTCCTTGTAACTTTGGTAATCTTCGTCGGTGTAATCTTTCGGCTGCTTTTTGGCGACGAGTTCCCACAGTCCCACCGTACCCGGATACCTGTTCCAACTATCCTTGTCGCCTAAATTAACTTTAATGTCGTTGCCTTCGAAGGTCACCTTCGATTTCCCAATCTTCCACACCACACCGCCGCCTTCGCTGGTTTCCATGCTGGGATACAATCCGAACACTTCATCCTTGTCGAATTTCCTCGTGCTCAGGTAGTCTCGTGTCAAAGGTCCCAACTCGATTTTATCCGAAGACGACGTGCTACCAATGGCTCGACGTCGTGCAGGTGCATCCTTCAGTTCGAACGGCGTCGAAGGAATGCTCGAAATGGGCGTGGGTACGGCGTAACTTTTAGCTGCGAGCGGTACAAGTTCATTAATCAAATTTATATTTTGTTCCGTGACACTTTTAATTTCTTTACCTAGACTGCTGATGGCATCGATCACAGGTTGATCCTGACGTTTCTTCTCTTCGTAGAATCCGCGATTCTCGGATTTCCAACCTTTGAAGCGTTTCGCGAGGTAATCGCGAAGCTTGAGATTTTCGTCTTCGATTTTTCGTTTCGTCATGACGTTATTTATATACGTCGTTTCTCACAACGTTGCAACGTTCAGAAAGTCGTTGATTTTGTTTCTGTATTTTCCGTCGTTGGGTTTCCTCGTCATGTCGATCGTCGCGAATCCGAAATCGTCACCGTTCCAGCAAGTAGAGCAGCAGCGTTCCGAAAATTGATTGTAGTTCATGTCTCCGCCTACGTAGTCATCGTACGCGTGCTTGAGGTTGGTGTGATCTTGACGAAACAAACATATGAAATTAGCGTTGTCGCGCACTAACTGTTTTGGAATTTTGGAAAACGTTTGAGCTAGGTAAAAACAATCCATTCCTTTGTGACGACCTTGCGTGAAAAAGTTGCGAATTTCATTTTGATTTTCCAGGATGGCGTCGTCGAACACGACGACTGAATTTTCACGACAATCGTCGAGTGGTTTTATTTCCGAGGAGTAGAGCAGATTGGACAGTTCTGCGCCCTCTTGTGAGGAGCTGAAGTGAGGCTCGCCTTAATGGATTTTTCTCGTAAGGCATGAGCTCTATTTGATGGCGCAGTGTTGCTAGCTTCTTACTCGAAAAAATCACCAAGGTTTTTGGGGTAACCTAACCTAAAACAAGGAGCTGGCAACCTTTTTCTCGCAGTGTTGCCAGCTTCTCACTCGAAAAAATCACCAAGGTTTTTGGTTTAACCTAACCTAAAGCAAGGAGCTGGCAACCTTGCTTGAGGCTTGCCTTACAGTGCATAAAGCAAGGTTGCCAACCTACTGGTGCTTTTGCCATGGCTTTTTACAAAAAAAAAGAGAGAGAGGAGAGAGAGAGGGAAGAGTTAAACAACCGACAGCCTACCTACAGCTTTTTTTTTCTTGGTCTAACCTAACCTAAAGCAAGGAGCTGGCAATCTTGCTTGAGGCTTCTTAATAGTTTGCTCTTGTAAGGCATAAGCTCTATTTTCTCGCAGTGTTGCCAATATTTTACTCGAAAAAAATCACCAAAGTTCTTGGTCTAACCTAACCTAAAGCAAGAAGCTGGCAATTTTGCTTGAGAGTTCTGCAACCGAAAATGGGACTCGCAGTGTTGTTAACTCCTCACTCGAAAAAAATCACCAAGGTTTTTTGTCTTGGTCTAACCTAACCTAAAGCAAGAAGCTGGCAATCTTGCTTGAGGCTTGCCTTACAGTGCATAAAGCAAAATTGCCAACCTACTGGTATTTTTGCCATGGCCTTTTACAAAAAAGAGAGAGGAGAGAAAGAGGTGAGAGAGAGAGGAGAGAGAGAGAGAGAGGAGAGAGAGAGGGAAGAGTTAAACAACCGACAGCTGCCAACACCCAACCTAACCTAACCTAACCTCACCCACTCTAACCTAACCTAACCTAACCTAACCTATTCTAACCTAACCTAACCTAACCTAACCTAACCCACTCTAACCTAACCTAACCTAACCTAACCTAACCTAACCTAAAGCAAGGAGCTGGCAATTTTACTTAAGACTTGCCTTACAGTGCATAAAGCAAGGTTGCCAACCTACTGGTACTTTTGCCATAGCTTTTTACAAAAAAGAGAGAGAAGAGAGAGAGGGAAGAGTTAAACAACCGACAGCCTACCTACAGCTTTTTTGGTCTAACCTAGCCTAAAGCAAGGAGCTGGCAACCTTACTTAAGGCATGCCTTACAGTGCATAAAGCAATTTTTGCCAACCTACATATACTAAACAAAGAGAGCCGGCAACAAATATGTACTGCCGTAAAAAAGAGAGAGAGATATGGGTGGATGGTAATATAGTATGTGCGTGCGTGTGTGCGTATAATATGTAGCATTATTAACTAGAGTGTGTTGGCAATTTACTTACAACTAAAAAAATAGAGATGCCAACGTTGCTGTAAGATGAAAAGAGAAAGAGATTTATGGCTGGCAACGGTAATGAGCGAATGCGCCATATCGTAATTTTCCAACTCCCGGGGGCCAATGTTTGTATATCGTAACTTTTGTAAACCTCTCTCGGGGGAACGATGTGCCACACACACACACACACACACACGCGTGCGCGTGTATTGTGACGCAAGCAAACAGACAAAATAATAATTGTTGTTTTTTAGGATTCCTGGCCCCCCTGGCGTGGTGCCCAACCAAAAAAGTAAAGGTTTTCCCGTATGGCCTTCGAACGTAGAATTGATTGACGTGCGGGCGAATCTCTTCTGGAATGTTTTTCAATTCGTACATCTGACCATACATGCTATTCATCATCAATTTAGCTGTGTTCTGTTTGACGTCCATTTCGAGCAGTTTGCCTGGCGGTAAAGTCTTATTGTTTTTAAATTTTTTGATTTTTTTACGCAAGGCCATGATCTTGCGTATGCACGTGGCGTTTAGCGTGTCTCGTGAAAAATACACGTGAAGATCAGCTTCCGTACAACCGGTTGGATTTGTAACGCTGCGATAAACATCAACTTCCGTACCGGGCAGAATGCCTGTTCCGGCGTGGAATTTGCGCCACTCCCAAGTTCACGTTGAAAGGGGAGAGGCCAGCTGCTACTTTGGCCATGCACATGCCCCCTTAACTTGCCCCGTAGGACACGTTCTGTTCTCTTACGAGAATTAATATAGTTTGTCATAGAACCCTCCAATTCATGACTTAGCAAAAAAATCTGTTTGCGGATTCATCACGTACGCCTATATGTGAGAAAAAGTATGAATAGAACCTATGTTCGGAAATCCAAAATGGCGACCGGAAGTGGGGTTATCTAGGAAACAGTAAAACTTAGGAAAAATCTGTTTGCGGATTTATCACGTACACCTATACGTGAGAAAAAGTATAAATAGAACCTATGCTCGAAAATCCAAAATGGCGACCGGAAGTGGGGTTATCTTGGAAACGGCAAGACTTAGAAAAAATCTGTTTTCGGATTCATCACGTACACCTATACGTGAGTAAAAATATGAATAGAACCTATGTTCGGAAATCGAAAATGGCGACCGGAAGTGGGGTTATCTAGGAAACGGTAAAACTTAGAAAAAATATGTTTTCGGATTCATCACGTACACCTATACGTGAGTAAAAGTATGAATAGAACCTATGTTCGGAAATCGAAAATGGCGACCGGAAGTGGGGTTATCTTGGAAACGGCAAGACTTAGGAGAAATCTGTTTTCGGATTCATCACGTACACCTATACGTGAGTAAAAGTATGAATAGAATCTATGTTCGGAAATCGAAAATGGCGACCGGAAGTGGGATTATCTTTGAAACGGTAAGACTTAGGAGAAATCTGTTTGCTGATTCATCACGTACACCTATATGTGAGAAAAATATGAATAGAACCTATGTTCGGAAATCCAAAATGGCGACCGGAAGTGGGGTTATCTAGGAAACGGTAAGACTTAGGAGAAATCTGTTTGCGGATTCATCACGTACACCTATACGTGAGTAAAAGTATGAATAGAATCTATGTTCGGAAATCGAAAATGGCGACCGGAAGTGGGATTATCTTGGAAACGGTAAGACTTAGGAAAATTCTGTTTGCGGATTTTTCATGTACACCTATACGTGAGTAAAAGTATGAATAGAACCTATGTTCGGAAATCCAAAATAGCAACCGGAAGTGGGGTTATCTTGAAAACGGTAAGACTTAGGAAAAATCTGTTTGGTGATTCATCACGTACGCCTATACGTGAGTAAAATATGAATAGAACCTATGCTCAGAAATCGAAAATGGCGACCGGAAGTGGCGTTATCTTGGAAACGGTAAGACTTAGAAGAAATCTGTTTGCTGATTCATCACGTACACCTATACGTGAGTAAAAATATGAATAGAACCTATGTTCGGAAATTTGAACGAAGCGAACAGAGAGATCGAATACGACGTGGACGTAGGGGACGGGTTTGTTCATCCTCACAGAGCAGACCTCTACCTTGAATTCGACGTGGTGAAGAAGAAAAGCGGATACGCGTTTCCCGCAGCAGCAAATTTGATACTCGTGGACAACTTCGTGCCTCACCTGTTCTCGCAGGTGGAGGTGAGGAAACACAACACCGTCATCGACAGAATAGATTATCCAGGCATCACGTCGACGGCGGTGGGAACGTTGAAATTATCCAAAACGGACGCAGCGTACTACCAGGCCGGGGGATTCGAAGCGGGAACCAAAATATCGACGAGAAGTCACACGGTGCTCTTTCCCATGCGTTTGCTTCCGGGATTCTTCTCGGACTACAAGGAGATTATGTGGAAGAGAGGACTGCGCGTTACGTTTCGAAGAGCTGCCAACAACAACGACGCACTGATGCACTGATGCGACGCAGTTCAACAACATACAGTTCGACATGCCAGATTTCATCGTAGTGCTTTTTCAGACCGGGAGGGACAAAAATCAGGAAAAAGATTCCAGCAAGTTTGACGACTGCAAGATCAAGAATGTTTATCTGAAGAACAGTAGAAACGAAGTGTTCCCGCACGAGAATTACAACCTCGACGTGACCAAAAACGATTACCTCAAACTTTACGAAGCGTTCTCGGCTTACAAACGCGTGACCGAGGGAAGCGTGGACATGTACTACACGCCCAGCGAATTCAAAGCACGGAGACCCATGACCGTCATCAACACATCTAAGAGAAAGAAGGTTGTGGTCAACGATCGAACCAACATCAAGATCGTCTGCGAGTTTCACGATGCCTTGCCCGAGGATATCCTATGTAGTGGAACGTGGAGAGAAACCTTGGTGATTTTTTCGAGTAAGATGTTGGCAACACTGCGAGAAAATAAGGCTTATGCCTTACAAGAGCAAACTATTAAGGCGAGCCTCACCGAGCCTTATTTTCGGTCGCAGAATTCTCCATTTGGGTCTACTAATGTTGCCAACTCACTAGGGCGTATCAATATTGCGCGCTCAAGCATGATTTAATTTTATTATATTTTCAGATTGACCACAAAACAAGGTGTTGACAGGCAGTGTGTATATATATTGTAAGAAGATGTTTTATTATCAACCTCCACTTCTTGCAGTACATCCTGGACACAGCGTTGCAGGTTAACAAAGGATTTTTGGTTAGTATATATTTTTTTTTCTTAAAACTGTTCGGTTACTCGCTCGTTCCTGGCATCATACACAAAAGTTTTCTCCGCGATGAGGATGACGCTACACAGAGTGTCGGCAGGCAAGGCATCGTGGAACTCGCACACAATCTTGATGTTGGTGCGATCGTTAACAACCACCTGCTTTCTTTTAGATGTGTTGATGAGGAACATGGGTCTGCGAGCTATGAACTCGTTTGGATTGTAGTACACGTCCACGTTACCGGAAGTCACTCGTTTGTAAGCTGTGTACGCCTCGTACAGTTTCAGGTAGTCCTCTTCTGCGATGTTTAGGTTGTAGTTCTCACGTGGGAAAACTTCGTTCCTGCCATTTTTGAGGTAAATGTTCTTAATCTTGCAGTTGTCGAACTGGCTTGAATTTTTCTCCTGATTGTTACCTCTTCCTGTCTGGAAGAATACGACTGCAAACTCGGGCATGTCGTACCGAATGTTGTTGAATTGCGTGGTTACGTCAAATTCGAAATGATTGCCGGAAGCAGGTTTTTGCACACACTGGTAGCCATAAAACTGAATGGACACTTGAGGATTCTTCAGGATGTCGGCTTTGTACTTGAGAGCATAGTTTGATTCGTATTCTACCACTGGCACGCGCAGCTCCATTGACCTTACAATACACTTGGCAGCGTCGGGTAGTGTGTTGGGAAGCAAGGTAGTCCCGTCCGGGCCCAAAGTGCTGTATCGCATCAGTGCGTCGTTGTCGTTGGCAGCTCTGCGAAAAGTAACACGCAAACCACCCTTCCACATGATCTCCTTGTAGTCCGAGAAGAAACCGGGCAGCAGACGCATGGGAAACAGTACTGTGTGACTTTGAGTTTTGATTTTTGTACCTGCTTCGAATCCCCCTGCCTGGTAGTATGCTGCATCGGTCTTGGAGAGTTTCAGTGTTCCCACGGCAGTCGAGGTAATCCCGGGGTAGTCAACCCTATCGATGACGGTGCCGTGTTTTCTAACTTCCACCTGCGAGAATAGGTACGGCACAAAATTATCTACGAGTCTTAGGTTTGCGTTGGCAAGAAATGCTTCGCTGTTGTCTCTCTTCACTACATCAAACTTGACGTACAAATCAGCTCTGTGAGGGTGAATGAATCCATCCCCGATGTCCACATCGTATTCTATCTCTCGATTCGCTTCGTTAAGGTTGGCAAACGTGCGACGGTTGGGAGGGAAGGACTGCAACTCGTAACTTTCGATTTGTTCCATGATGGCTATTTATTATATGTTAATCTCCACGACGGCAGTGGTCGCGGCTCCTGCAAAATCAACCACCTCCCTTTTTTTGTTTGTCACTGCTAATTCTATGTTGTCTATGCGATTACGAGATACAGGAAAGTATATCGGTGGGGAGGGTGTGTAGATAATTGACTCCATGAACTCAGAGTTTGGTTTGAACGTAGCGATAATACCTGTCTGCTTGTGACTCCCTGGGATGCCGTCAGAGGATTTGGTGATCATATCTTGATTATTTTTTTACAGAGCAGTTCGGGTAGGTTGTTATTTATAGACCCCACCCTATTTTTTTTTGTTTTGTGTTCATGGCGATGGTCGTACCTAATGCGGCGACCCGTTCGCCCAGCGAGATGTCTCTGCTGACGAGTCCCCCGAAAGCTGCGTGCTCTAACTTTCTGTCAGCATCATGACGTACATCGAGATCGGTATTGGTATTGTAGGCAATATCGTGATCCTTGCATGCAGCATCCAGGGGATTCACACCCTTGTCGCCTTTTTTTAGTCGCTGTTCGAGTTTGGTACCGGGGCCGCGGTACAAGTAACCTGGCAAGTGTATCTTGAAGGGTAGCTTGTTGATGATGTCGTTCACGAGACCTCGACCTTCGGCCACGTTCCAAAATTTTGGAGGTAGGGTGTTGATGATTTTGATGAGGTACCCTATGCTTTTGTCGTCATTCACAATGAAGTTGGCAAGCTTGGAGCTAACCATGTCCACAATTCCTACCTTCTCGTTGCGAAAGTTGCTGTTGCCTGCATTCTCCTCTCCTGCAATAACCAACAACCTGTCTATGAGCTTGCGCACGTCGTCAACCCACACAAACTCTTTGGGCAGGTTGTTGTAGAGTTTGACGCCGCTGCCTGTTTTGACCTGGTTCCATATCGGCTTGATGAGGTTCTTGTATTTTTTCGCCGCTGCTAGATTTGACGCGATTCTGCGTAGCGTCGTTGTTTTGGTACAAGGCATCCGTCATGATCAAAATTTCCTTGTAACTTTGGTAATCTTCGTCTGTGTAATCTCTTGGCTGCTTTTTTGGTGATGAGTTCCCACAGTCCAACCGTACCGGGATACCTGTTCCAGCTGTTTTTCTCACCCAAATTGACTTTCACCCTCGAACGTGACTTTCGATTTTCCGATTTTCCAAACCACGCCCTCGTTGAGTTCCATGGTTGGGTACAATCCGAAAACCTCGTCTTTCTCGAACTAAACTCAACGGCCTGTTGATCAATCAATTTTCGGAACGTTGCTCTTCTTGCTGGAACAGTGACGATTTCGGATTCGCGACGATCGACATGACGAGGAAACCCAACGACGGAAAATACAGAAACAAAATTAACGACTTTCTAAACGTTGCAACGTTTACGATATGGCGCATTCGCTCATTACCGTTGCCAGCCATAAATCTTTTTCTCTTTTCATCTTACAGCAACGTTGGCATCTCTATTTTTTTAGTTGTAAGTAAATTGCCAACACACTCTAGTTAATAATGCTACATATTATACGCACACACGCACGCACATACTATATTACCATCCACCCATATCTCTCTCTCTTTTTTACGGCAGTACATATTTGTTGCCGGCTCTCTTTGTTTAGTATATGTAGGTTGGCAAAAATTGCTTTATGCACTGTAAGGCATGCCTTAAGTAAGGTTGCCAGCTCCTTGCTTTAGGCTAGGTTAGACCAAAAAAGCTGTAGGTAGGCTGTCGGTTGTTTAACTCTTCCCTCTCTCTCTTCTCTCTCTTTTTTGTAAAAAGCTATGGCAAAAGTACCAGTAGGTTGGCAACCTTGCTTTATGCACTGTAAGGCAAGTCTTAAGTAAAATTGCCAGCTCCTTGCTTTAGGTTAGGTTAGGTTAGGTTAGGTTAGGTTAGGTTAGAGTGGGTTAGGTTAGGTTAGGTTAGGTTAGGTTAGAATAGGTTAGGTTAGGTTAGGTTAGGTTAGAGTGGGTGAGGTTAGGTTAGGTTAGGTTGGGTGTTGGCAGCTGTCGGTTGTTTAACTCTTCCCTCTCTCTCTCCTCTCTCTCTCTCTCTCCTCTCTCTCTCACCTCTTTCTCTCCTCTCTCTTTTTTGTAAAAGGCCATGGCAAAAATACCAGTAGGTTGGCAATTTTGCTTTATGCACTGTAAGGCAAGCCTCAAGCAAGATTGCCAGCTTCTTGCTTTAGGTTAGGTTAGACCAAGACAAAAAACCTTGGTGATTTTTTTCGAGTGAGGAGTTAACAACACTGCGAGTCCCATTTTCGGTTGCAGAACTCTCAAGCAAAATTGCCAGCTTCTTGCTTTAGGTTAGGTTAGACCAAGAACTTTGGTGATTTTTTTCGAGTAAAATATTGGCAACACTGCGAGAAAATAGAGCTTATGCCTTACAAGAGCAAACTATTAAGAAGCCTCAAGCAAGATTGCCAGCTCCTTGCTTTAGGTTAGGTTAGACCAAGAAAAAAAAAGCTGTAGGTAGGCTGTCGGTTGTTTAACTCTTCCCTCTCTCTCTCCTCTCTCTCTTTTTTTTTTAAAAAGCCATGGCAAAAGCACCAGTAGGTTGGCAACCTTGCTTTATGCACTGTAAGGCAAGCCTCAAGCAAGGTTGCCAGCTCCTTGCTTTAGGTTAGGTTAAACCAAAAACCTTGGTGATTTTTTCGAGTGAGAAGCTGGCAACACTGCGAGAAAAAGGTTGCCAGCTCCTTGTTTTAGGTTAGGTTACCCCAAAAACCTTGGTGATTTTTTCGAGTAAGAAGCTAGCAACACTGCGCCATCAAATAGAGCTCATGCCTTACGAGAAAAATCCATTAAGGCGAGCCTCACTTCAGCTCCTCACAAGAGGGCGCAGAACTGTCCAATCTGCTCTACTCCGAGGCGAACGTTGCAATGTCCAGACCATCGTACAGTTTCATCAGTTGCTAGTATTTAGATTGCTCCAAACTTTTCGAGAACACGTACAGGTGCCTGTTCTTCCAATCTAACCAATTCGGTGCGAGGAGAAAATTGTCCACGAGCAGTGTCGTTTTCCCACACCCCGAAGGACCTACGATCAGACAGCGGATGCTGTCGGGAAGCAACTCGCCGTTCTTTTTCTTCGTTTGACTTTCCGGATCCGGTAGACGCTTCACCACGTTCCACGTACTCACAAGATCACTTCGTTCGCGTCGATCCAACTCTTTTCCGGAAGCCCCTTGCCATTTGACAAACAGTTTGTCACCTTTCCTACGCAATACTTTTTCGATGAGGTACGTGTCGGGGTGTTTCGTTTTAGAGAGTTCCTCTTCGTAAAATCTTCCTTTCAAAATCTCGTCGCTACTATCTTTTATTATATACGTGTGTCGGTTTCCGGGTAGAACTCGAACCACGGTAAAAAGTTCTGTGCTCCAATTTTTTGTGAATCCCTTCTCGAAGGTGCGTTTGAATTTGCTGATCCTCACCTGGTCTCCAATTTTGTATTTAGCTTTTTTTGTCGTGGGAGTGTACTTTGGACAGTAAACTGTAGAAATTAAACGCTGCTCGTCGGACTTGGTAACGTCGGCTGGCTTCATGCCTATTGTTCTGTGTACCGTGTGATTATAGGTGTCGACGAGTTCCGGCAGGATGTCGACCCATTTGTAATTTCCCCGAAGCGTGAATCGTTTCCACATGTGTGTTTTCAAGGTTCGATTGAATCTTTCCACGATGCTGGCTTTGATGTGACTGAAGGTCGAAATATGTCGAATCTTGTGTTTTTGAATAAACTTTTGGAATACAGCGTTGTAAAATTCCTTATCGTTGTCCGTTTGCAGAAACCGTGGTCGCCTGCCACCGCTTTCGCGAAAAATTAATTTGAATGCTTCCGTGACGCACGTTCCCGTTTTCGCCTTCAAAGGTAGAGCCCATGCGAATTTCGAAAACGTGTCTATGACGGTGAGAAGGTACTTGTTGCCCTTGTTCAATTTATGAACGTTTTTCAAATTGCCACTGCTCATCTCCACGGGGTCGCTTTGCCAGAGGTCGTCGATGCCCTTGGTTACCACAGCCAAACGTTCGTAGTTGCGGCGTGCAGGTTTATGCAATTCTTCGACGATGGCTTGCCTAGACATTTTTTTAGAGATTACGTTTCAAGAGAAGCACAAGCGTGATGGGATTCAAAGAAGGTGGCACCTCGCTCGTGTTTTGAATGATCAGCTTATCGCCGGCACTCACGTCGAAAACGGTAAGATCTTCGTCTTCGTGTATTTCATATATGTTGCGCGTTTCGTTCCAACGTGCCAGAGGAATATTTCCTGCTTTCTGGACACCACGATTCGATATCAAAGTCATGGTGGGAACGCTAGCTTTTCTGCCGTGAGACCAGTACGAAAATTCGTTTATCTGAATCGTGCCATCGAGGAGAAACTTGTAGTACGGATGATAAGGATGCAACATGTACAGTTTGTTACCTTCGACGAACGTGGAGATTCTCTGTTGATTGGGTACGCTGTTGATTTCGATGGCTTGCAGAGAATGCAGTTTAGCGAATTTAGTGTCGACGCCGAGCAGATTACTGTGAACTTGTCCGAGTTTATTTTCGATGGGCAGCAAATGCTCGATTATGGTATCCGCTACGGCAGAAAACGACGGTTTGATTTTCACTTCCACGTTCAACTGCTTGTAGTTTTCGTTGAGTTCTTGCAACTTGGCACCGAAAGAGGTCAGCGTCGATTCCTGCGTGGATTCCAGCACTCCGACTTGATCTCTGATGTTGACGACGATGTTCTGAAGGTTCTCGACTTGATTCAATTTCGAGCTCTTCTCGGTAAGATCGTTCACGATGCTTCGCATCTCTGTAAACTGCGTGTGAAGGTCGGCGACGCTCTGCAAAGTGGGCAGCGTCGACACCAGCGAACTAATTTCGTCCCGAATCTCTTCCACGTTCGCCGTTTCCGTTTCCAGTCGTTTCAGCATTCGAGATATGTTTCTTTTCAAAGCGTGCAATTCTTTGGAGGTGGGGAGATTGGCCACTTTACTCTCGAGATCGCTCAATGAACTTTTGATGTCGCTCGATTCGGATAGTGCCGTCACCGCCGTTTTCAATTTTTCCAAATCTTCGCTCGAAGGCACGCTCGTCCGTAATGATTCCAAGTCACCCTGTATGTTGTCGAGTACGTGATGAAAATGAGCGAGATTCGTTTCGACGTTCAAATTTTCTAAATATTCGATCTTCTGCTGAACCGTGCTCAACGTGTCTTGAATGCTCGTCAACGCTCTCGCTTCAGCGTGAATATTTTTAATTTCTTCGTTGATCAATTCCAAGGACGCCTGAAGCGTAGCGATGGTGGTTTGAATGTGTTCGAAATCTTGATAGGCCTCCAATTGAATTTTTATGTTCGCGACGCTTTTACCGATGACCTGCAGTTCGTCCGACGATGGTAGGTTCGTCATTGTATCTTCCAAAGTCTGCAACTTGGATTTAATTTCTTCCAACGTGCTGGTGAATTCTTCTTGTAATTTGGAAACAACGACATGCAAGCGTTCTGCGTCTATATCGCTCACGACGGTTTGAAGTTCAGAGAAATTCTTTTCTATTGCGGAAGTTCGTTCTTCGATTTCGAGTTTCAATTTTTCCAAATCTTCATTTTTCGATTGAAATTGCTGTAATTTGGCCAAATCATTTTGAAGCGAATCCACGCTCAACTGTATATTTTGAACGCTGTCGTAAGAAGGTACGTCGACATAATTTTTTATCAGCGTTTTCAGTTCGGAATCGATTTTCAGAATGGGGTCGAGACATTGCGTTTGGAGCGTAGCGATTTCCGACTCTAAACTTTTGTTTAAGGTTTCCTGCAAAGCGATCAAATCGGTCCTCAACTTCTTAACTCGAATGTCCAACATGAGAATCTCTTCTGCGTGGTCTACACGCTTGGTGTTGCCGAAAATGTCGTTAGGCATTTTTGGTTAACGGTTATTTATAATAGGATAGACGATTCGTAATTCTACGAAGAGAGGAATAAGTTTGTCGTAATCTCCGAGGAGTTCCACGTAAAGATAATCTCCTGCAGAAACATCGTACGTAATGTTAGAAAGCATCTTGTCGTGCTTGATTCGAAAAATGTTCTTGCCGGTAGAAATTTTGATTTCGCCTGCGTTTTCCGGATTCACGGTGATTTGAAGTTTCCCGTCGATCGGAATTTCGTAGAAATGTAAATTGTTATTAAAAACATAAAACATCTTGCCCACATCGTCATTCAGTTTCGTCCAAATGCTGTTGAGGTGAATGATCAACAGACCGTTGAGTTTAGGTAACACGGAAGGTAAGACTTCATGATCTGGTATGATTTCCATAATGATCTGTTTTTTGAAACCGAACAAATTCATAGGCATGCTGGTTATTTAAGAATACAGTCAAAGTTTCTTGTAATGACAGTCAAAGTGTTTTTTTTTTGTTTTTTTTTTTTTTTGTTTTTTTTTTTTGTTTTTATGAATCTTCTGTTGAAGATGGACATATGTTGCAGGTTTTGCTTTCTGCTAAGCGATAGTGCCCCCACGGCAATGTGTGAATACCACACTCGAGAACGCACCTCTTATCGTCGTTGGGATCCAGGGCAATTTTTCTAACTTTGTTTGTGGTCAACACATGGTCGACGCTCTGGATGCGCTGTTCTTCTCTTAGAACCGACGACCTGGTCTTGAGGCAATCGACAAAGTCCTCGAATGCGAGATGCTCCCGAACCACCTGTCTGCCGACACCCTTGGCCTTCTTGGTAACGCTGCCCTCGGCTTTGATGGCATAGGCCTTGGCGCGAAGACCCGCAAACTCGAGAATTACATCACCGTCCTTCTCGTCTTTGAGTTTGCCAGGCACTTTTTTGTTTCGGGGCAGGATGCCGTACTGGTTCGGCTGGGGATAGCCCGAGGTGTCGAAGAGGTTGACCAAAGATGGTATCGTGACTATATCCCCGTATGCATCGGCTGAGTGGACTTGGTACACCAAGCTGTCCGTGTCCGTGTAGAGAAGCGAGATGTTGTGGCTATAATGTGGACGTAATATGTCGTAGTACGTCTCGAACATGTGCAGCTTGCTCAGGTCTAATACTGAGGCACCAACATAAATTGGCTTGTCGAGCCTCACCTCACTCTTCCTCATATGCACCAGAGCAAGCTGCTCATTATAAATGGTCCTCGATTTAAATAATGGGTTTGCTACGAGCCTGCGACATTGTGCTTTCCTCGTTACCATTTTTATGTCCATGTGATTCCGTACATTCTCCATAGTTTTGCCAAACACCGCATTATTCATTAACTTGAAGAAATCGCGATCAAAATCAGAAGTGGCGACTGTGCGATGTTCGGTGTTGAGCTCGATGTATGGCTTCAACCATGGAGAATGCTCGAACTTGAGGATGTGGTGAACTGCGTGGACGGTAACCCCTTGCTTCATCAACCACCGGAGATTCTGGTAGTGCAGGACATAACGCTCTTTGGACTCGAAATCCATGACGAGCTTCTTCTGGTTGGAATCGGGTGGACACTTGAACTCGGGTGCAGGGGGAAGATCGCTGAACAAATCCTGCAGCTTCTCGGAGAATTCAAAGTCCACCTCGGCGAAGAACCCATGTTCCGAATCGTCGAAGCTTTCGACGTCGAAGTTGGAAGGGTCAGCCCACTCGAAGCCTCTAAAAGGGAGTGGCTGCATCATGGAGTGTCCGTAGAGGTTATTGACGTCCGTGTACATGATGTAGCTGGACGGTCGTGAGGGGTCGTAGCCGGTGGCCATGTGGTGATTGTTGGCGTGCGAGTGTCGCTGCGACACCTGGACCATTCCACCCCGCACGGCACGTTCCACAAACAGCATCATGTCCACGTCCGAAAGAAGCTCCAGCTCGATCTTCGTCACCAGAAACATGGCTGACCACGCCAGTCCGGGGAGACTGTAGAAGTAGGCAGGGTCCAGCTGGTAGATAGTCTTCGCAGTCGCACGGAACGTCTGGAACACGTCGGCGAGGAGCGTCACATCAAGTCTGAGGTAGGCGTCGTGGTAGTCCCCGAGAGTTCGACAGCCCAGCTCGCGCCACATGGACTGGGCGTGGTGATATTCCTCGTCGGTGATGTTCGAGCCTCGTAGCTGACTGTAGAAGTTTGCTCGAGGAGGTAACGACGTCTCTGCGAACTTGGTAGGGTCTGTGACGTATTCGTAGGGGTAGACCCCCTTACGCTTGAAGAGACCGGCGTCCAAGTTCGGAAAATTCGCAGAGGTGATGAGCATTTGCTCGTCGCTAAGCTTCCCCGCGAGAGCATCGAGGCTGGCCGGGAGGAACCTCAGGGAGTCGAGGAAGCGAAGCTCGACGTTAGAGGGTGATCCTGGGATTCGCACCCACTTGCTCAAGCTAATGTAACGCTCCTCGTTCTGCGCCAGGACGTTGATTCGCATGTCGTCGTACCCAAAGTGAGGTACCAGATGGTGGAAGTCGTATCCCGAGCCATTATGAAAAAACACAGGGATAAATCGCGGGTCCCGGGCCACGAGGTTGCATCCGTTGCACCATGGACCAACATACCTACCGTTAAAGTGATCGTGGTGTTGGACTTTACGGTTGTTGGCGGTGTACTCCTTGACGCAGACAGGGCAAGCGATGGCCTCGTCGTGTCTACGCTGATCGTCGGGAGACAGTGGGAGCATAGACTTGGGGGCCAACAGTACCTTCCCTATCTCGTTGGCCTCGACAACCATCCTCTCGAGGAAGTGTTTGGCGGCGTCGGGACCACGGTACACGTAGGGCTCGGGGGCGATATGCTGGTCACGTCGCACCACAACGTATGCGAAACTGGATGCCTCGTGGAGTTGGTAAGGGGTGGTGGAGGAAACTTCGGGATCGGGATCGCAAGTGGACAGGGGTTTGAGGAAGGCTTCGAAATCCGCGATGATGATAGCGGGGTGCTCCACCATGGCACCGTGCATGTGGAAACGCTCCACGGTGCCAGGTTCGGGCAAGACTGCCACCCCAGGCTCGTTGGCATTGCAATAAAGTTTGTGGCGAGCGAGCTTCTCTGCAGCGATGTTGGGACCTCTAATGCGCTGGTAATCCTGCTGTTCTCGATTGTCAAAAGTTGACAAGCACCTGCGACACACCTCGACGTGGGTTTTGTCTTTGCTCCGCTGGCTCGAAACAAGTCTAGAGAGGGAACGGATAAGGGTGTAGTGGTGATGGGTCTCGTCCTTGATGAGCAGAAGATGAATTTCCTGCGCACCATCAACATTTACGTCGCTCACGCGAATAGGGTACACCGCATTTTCGTCAGTGAGACCGTAAACGTTGATAGCCAACCGCGCACGAACCTCAAACTTTCGAATGTCCGATAGCGCCACCGGGTAGTTGATCCCAGCCATCGAAACTTCCAGCTCTGACTCGTAGGGTAGGTAGTGGTTAACCCGGTGTGGATGGTTTTTCCAGTCGACAGGGTGCAACGCTGCCAGAACACACCATACGAAGCACTTGGCGTCATTGTTCTGAATGTTCAGGACGGCCTTCTTTTCCACAATGGTAGGTGGTAAGGGGACGTAGCTGGAGGCGGAGAGAGGCATGAACTTACAAAGTTTGACGCACAGTTCGTGAGGCTCGCCACACAGCGAACCCCCCGAGCCTTTAGCTTGATGTTCCTCCTGTTTTGCCACCAGCTCATCGGATAACCTCGAGGTTGTCGACATCCGCCAGATGCAGCGTCTTCGCCTTGGTGTTGTGGCAGAAGCTGTAAATTTCATCGGACGGCTTCTTGTACTGGCAACGTAGCGATGCGTAGAATTTGGTGGAGTACGTAGCCAGTGCATCGCCGAGGATGGAAATAATTTCGGCTCGCACGTTCTCCAAAAAGCTACGCACGTCGCATGAGCCCTCCGAAGTGATGACAAAATCCTCTAACAACTGCTGGAAAGCAGACTGGTTTGTTTTTGTCACAGGCTTGACGCGTTTGGCGGATGGTGGCGAGTCGGCTTCCGCTTTCCTCTTGGTCGAGCTGGTCGACGGTTGTGGAACAGGTGCTCCGACGACAACTTTGCATGATGTTATATGCCTCTTCAAATTATTAATAGTAATATGTATACCGCACCTGGGACATGGTTCGGTGGCAGCCAAATGCTTGCCTGGCACGCAGGTGCGACAATGTCTTGCAAAACGTTTGCTTGATATGGTTCTCTTGCACACAGGACAACTTTTCATGGAGCGCATCTTGTTGAAAATATTTGTGGGTATGTTATTATATATATATAGTGGAGTGTCACAAAATAAATACTGTGCAATAATTTATAATAGTGTTGGGTTTGGTGGGAGTGTGCTATTTATGCTACTTCTTGCTTCTTAATGAATCCTGTAAATAATTGAAAAAAAATAATTAAGCTTGTGTATAGAAAACACAAAAATATTATGTGTGCATAATTCTACCAAACAATCTTTTTTTTTCTAACCCTCAGCCCTCTTGGCATATGAAGTATAAATCATAATTTCAGAAAACATAGTTATTTTCCGCTCGCCATTTTAAAAATCAAACCATAAGCATTATTTATGTTTATAGTATTCGTCGAGCGATAGAAGATAGAGCAAGAATCGTTTTCCTACAACCCATAGTTGATGAATTACAAAACATCTTAGAAATTACATCTTGAAATTTTAATCCAAAATAACTCGAAAACAGCAGGCAGTAGTCATCATCCCTCCAATAAGTTGTAGAGTACTTCTAATTTTGTATCGAATGCTATTAAAATTTTCGAATTAGGGCAAAAACTAAGCCTGCAAATCAAGTTTCTCAAAAAAATAAAAAATTGTCTGTATTTCCGAAACTTGAGGGGGTAGAATCGATTTTATTTGCTAGTCGAATAGTTCACGTCGAATCCTATCCAACAAACCTAAAATCATCATCCTAGCTCAATTAGGAGCCGAGAAAATCAATGTCTTGGAAAACGTCTTAAGATTTTTGTCTTAAGAAAATTTTCTTGACAGACCGGAAGTAACATCTTGAGATACCGGAAGTCGACTTTCTTAAAGATTGAGATATTTGTCTTAAGACGTTTTCCAAGACATTGATTTTCTCGGTTCCTATGGGGCCTAGAACCATGTAACTTTGGTCTATGTATATACCAACACTTGCCCGACCCTGTGGCCGAGTGGTTAGCACATCGCGCTGCGACGCCAAGGGCCCCGGGTTCGAATCCTGGTCGGGCTTGGTTGTTTGTGAATGTCCATTTCATCACTCATCCCCAATCTTCGCAAATTAGCCAAGAGGTACAAAACGTAAAATAAAATAAACTAAATCAATCATTAAGTTCCGTGTTGCAATCATGAAATTAAATTTTAATTAACTTTTTTTTATCCATCTCTCTCTCAAATCTATATAGCCTGTTCATATTTGGCATGTCAGCTATTTTGTTTACGTGGTAAAAAAATCTCAAGCTATTTTTTTTTTTTTTTTTTTGCAAATGCTCGTTGTAGCCATAAGTATAATTGGATATAATTGCCGGATTTTATTTAATTTTAGGTTTAAAATCAATAAGCGTGCATAAAAAAAACTAAATATTTTAAATAAATAAGATTCGAATAACTATGTACTTCCACTAGCCTTTGCGATGGCGCAGCGGTAGGCTTGTATTCAAGGGTTCGATACCCGCACAAGTGGTTCTTGAAACTGTAGGTCCAGTCCCGATTAGTTTTACTGTGCATAAAATAGACTTAAAACATCAAATCAATCAGTACTTTCACTAGCCTTTGCGTTAGCACAGCGGCAGGCTTGTAATCAAGGGTTCGATACCCGCATAAGTGGTTCTTGAAACTGTAGGTCCAGTCCAGATTAACCTTACTGTGCATAAAATAGACTTAAAACATCAAATCAATCAGTACTTCCACTAGCCTTTGCGTTAGCACAGCGATAGCCTTGTAATCAAGGGTTCGATACCTGCATAAGTGGTTCTTGAAACTGTAGGTCCAGTCCAGATTAGTTTTACTGTGCATAAAATAGACTTAAAACATCAAATCAATCAGTACTTCCACTAGCCTCTGCGTTAGCACAGCGATAGCGCAGCGGTAGGCTTGTAATCAGGGGTTCGATACCCGTACAAGTGCTTCTTGAAACTGTAGGTCTAGTCCCGATTAGTTTTACTGTGCATAAAATAGACTTAAAACATCAAATCAATCAGTACTTCCACTAGCCTCTGTGATGACGTAGCGATAACGTCGTTGTCTTGTAATCAGGGGTTCGATACCCGTACAAGTGCTTCTTGAAACTGTAGGTCCAGTCCCGATTAGTTTTACTGTGCATAAAATAGACTTAAAACATCAAATCAATCAGTACTTCCACTAGCCTCTGCGATGACGTAGCGATAACGTCGTTGTCTTGTAATCAGGGGTTCGATACCCGTACAAGTGCTTCTTGAAACTGTAGGTCCAGTCCAGATTAGTTTTACTGTGCATAAAATAGACTTAAAAAAACGCCAACTCAATCAATCAATCAGTACTTCCATTAGATATCAAAAACACGCAACTCTCCTCTATTTTTCCTGTCTTCCTCTAACAATTTAACACATTTATTTTTTTGAAATATGCCCCGCACACATATTTCCTACCTACCAACAACAGCACACGGAAGAAAAAAGATATTCCAGCTACCAAAATGCATGCTTCAAATATATAAAAGCAGAGAGAGACATGAAACACCTTCTATATTCTCTCTCTTTTTGCATGTTTTGTGAGTATATTTTCTTCCACAAAAAGCCAACTCATGCGAGCTAAGAAACAAAGTTACTTACTTTTAGAAATTCTGCGGAAATGCTCTTCACTAACGTTGAAAATGAAACAGAACTTTATACACCAGCGCTTTAAGTTTTATACGGTTTTCTAATAACGTCAAAAATGATATGTTAGCCAACGCAACGTGGACCAATAGAAATCCAAGATTTCAGCCACATGCACTTCGCAACTATGCCTGGTGGCGGGGAGAAAGTACATCCGCCACTGTGAATAGCCAGAAATGCCGCCCCGCCCAGTCATCCATCTCTCTTACAATAGTGTGCGTGTGTTGGCAACTCTTTCTAGTTGACGGGAAATGCTTTCCGTGTAAAATACAGAGAGAGAGAGAGAACGAAAAATGCAAGCAACAAACAGAAAGTACATCCGCCACTGTGAATAGCCAGAAATGCCGCCCCGCCCAGTCATCCATCTCTCTTACAATAGTGTGCGTGTGTTGGCAACTCTTTCTAGTTGACAAAAAATGCTTTCCGTGTAAAATACAGAGAGGAAAAAAGAACGAAATTGTCGTTTTTCTAGATATCCACAGGCAAAAGCATAATATTTTTTCAAATACAATATGACAGTCGCTTTTCGATACCGAAAAACTAAATACAATATATATATATTTACAATATTAATATTTATTTAACAATATCTACCTACGAATTTGCCTCGAACGAAAACATGTCATAGAAAAACATTTTTCCAGCCGTAAATTCAAAAAATTTGGCTGCGCACGCGCGCGCGTGTGTGTGTGCGTGTGTGCGTGTGTGTGTGTGTGTGTGCGCGGCACATCGTTCCCCCGAGAAAGGTTTACAAAGGTCGCGATATACAAACATTGGCCCCCCGGGAGTTGGAAAATTACGATATGGCACATTCGCTCATTACCGTTCCCAGCTATAAGTTTTTCTCTCTCTCTAGCCCTTGCCAACTAAAAAAAAAGTGTAGGTAGGAGTTAGTAACACTGCGAGAAAATAGAAATCATGCCTTACAAAAAAAAACCATTAAGGCGATTTTTATTTGATGACGTTGAACCCGTGTAGTGTTCCCATCCATCCATCTCTCTCTTTTACGGCAGTGCCCGCTTTCCTTGTTTAGTATATGTAGGTTGGCAAAAATTGCTTTATGCACTGTAAAGCAAACCTCAAGCAAAATTGCCAGCCCCTTGCTTTAGGTTAGGTTAGACAAAAAAAAGCTTTAGGTAGGCTGTCGGTTGTTTAACCCTTCCCTCTCTCTCTCTCTCTCCTCTCTCTCTTTTTTTTTTGTAAAAAGCCATGGCAAAAGTACCAGTAGGTTGGCAACCTTGCTTTATGCACTGTAAAACAAGCCTCAAGCAAGGTTGCCAGCTTCTTGCTTTAGGTTAGGTTAGGTCAAGAAAAAAAAACCTTGGTGATCTTTTTCGAGTAGGTGTTGGCAACACTGCGAGCCCCACTTCCGGTTGCAGAACTCTCAAGCAAGATTGCCAGCTCCTTGCTTTAGGTTAGGTTAGACCAAAAAAAACCTTGGTGATTTTTTCGAGTAAGAAGTTGGCAACACTGCGAGCCCCCTGAGCCCCACTTCCGGTTTGTGAACTCTCAAGCAAGATTGCCAGCTCCTTGCTTTAGGTTAGGTTAGACCAAGAAAAACCTTGGTGATTTTTTCGAATAAGCAGCTGGCAACACTGCGAGCCCCCTGAGCCCCAAATGAGGGCGTAGAACCCGTCCACCTGCACTACTTTCTTTCAATACAACATACGAGTACTCTTCAATGTGTATGACAACCTAGAGTGAACTGCTGATCATATCCCAGCACCTGCAACACGACTGGGACGACTCCCGGAGAGAACCAACCCTTCGAGCTCCTCTCACGGGTACAGCAGTCATGAAGGTCAACATAGACTACGAGAGCCAGACTTGCCTGCGCAGCGCTTCCAAAACTGGTCTCTTTTACGTCACAGTGAAGGCGTGCGAACACTCTTGGTATTGCTCCCCACCCCCTTTGTGTGGTGAAAGTGACATCTTTAGTTGGTGTACAGTGATGCGCACTGTCTGTGCGTAAGACATTGTAGCATTTGTTGTTTGTTGTGTGTGTGTGGGGGGGGGGATATTACGTAGAAATACATGTTGTCGCAATCATCTGATATTGTGTTCTTCTTTCCCTCCTCCTGGCGGAGTAATGTGTCTCTTATGCCACATGACATGATTCGTTCATTCCTCACGTGTAACTGCTGTATGCAACCGTGCTCAACTTTTCGGATTTTGTGTTCCGTGCTCATGTTTTGATGTTTGATGTAGGGATGTGTTGTCTTTAACGTATTTCTCATTGTCACGGTCATTATTGCTGCATTACATACCCTTTCCATGCATTGTTCTTGCTGGAAATCCCCAATTCCTTTGAGGACTCCATTGCGCATGCGTGCAGTGAATTTTTCATTGATGATTCCCTTGGAACCGCCTCTCTATCTGTGATAGTATTCGTCCCAGTTAGATGTGACGTTCACTTTGTCACCTTTTGCGAGGCTCCTATCTCGGAAACGAAGCCTCAGTCGTAAAAATGGAACTCACACTTTTTGCTTGCTTTCGTGTGAGGAATCACCTCCCAAGCGTTGTAAACGACCTTTAGAAACACCCTGTATAAAACATTGCAACAGTGGCACAGGAATACAATATCAATTACCACGCACTGGTTTACAGGTATGAATAAGAAAAATTCAAATCCTGATTAAATAAAACAGTTGCATGCTTCATTTTACTCGACTTTCCTGGAGGTGCTGGATCATCTATAACAACGTTCCAGGGAGTCATTCATGATGTCTTTAGCCGGCCCATGTGGCGGACTGATTAGCACATTCCACTACGACAAGAGGGGTCCCGGGTTCGAATACCTGACTGTGCATGGATGTATGTGTGTGTTCATTCATCAATTTCTTACGTTCCCCGGTTTATTTTCAATGGATCTATTTACTTTTTTTCCTCGACGGCGAGCATGAGACTTATCAGCCTACTCTGACGCCCTCAGGTTGTGGGAAATCAGATAAGTATATGATTACGTAAATCTTATTAACTCTCGCGAACAAAAAAATATATTTAGATGTCAGTTAATGTTAATATATTACACTTGCACTCGCAATTAAACTCCTTATTACAAACAAAATTGTATTAAGATCATAATTGTTCTTGACTACACAAATTAGCACATTCTTCTTCTTCTTCTTCTTCTTCTTCGTGACCCTTACCGCCGGGTATATGGCAGTTTTGGTGAAAGGTCTGCGATGTAGTACACTTGTGAGCAGAAGTACCATTGAATCGAAGTCATAGTAAGTTGTGGTCGTAAAGATATTGTAATATTACACTTCACTGTACTTTAGCACTGATCAGAAGCTTGAACATATACACAAATTTCAAAATTTAATACCATTCTGTCTGGCAAAACTATCTAATATCCACATCGTACGAGGTGAAGGAGACAATAATAGGGATGGTATGGATATGGGAAATGGTATTTTGGCTCTGTGTAAACTGTTAAAAAGAGCGTGTCTGTATTTGCTCCTTAACAGGCAATGGAAGAAGAGATGTACTGGCGTTTGTTTGTTTTCTCCGCAATCACAAGCAGGGGAGGGATTTTGATGCGGTCTTGCTAGGTGAACGTGTCCCGTTCGTAGGTGAAGTGTGAAAGTTATCACTTCACGAGGAAGTTTCAGTTTATGAAACCAGGGTCGACTGACTACTTTTTCTGCGTACCTTTTATAAGTGGTCGTATTTGCAATTTGATTAAGTGCCCGAGCTTCCCATTGGGAATTAAGTTTCATTTTAACTCGGGGTAGAAAATCAGTATAGGATAAACGAAGGGGAATAGGAAAAGGAGTGTTCTTCGCCTTTTTTGCATATTGGTCCACTAAATCCTGATATATATTAAGATTGCTATGAGCTTGTGCGTATGTAAATTGCCCTCGTTGATCATTTTGGCGAAGATATAATGTAGTTTGTAAGATCAGGGACGGGAGAATGGGCATGCAGTATGCATCTTTCCCACAACGATCGAGTGTAAATAAAACACTCAATGCGTCAGTTAGAATTAGAAGTAGGCCTAGTGTCCGGGTTCACAATCCTCTTTTGAGGCTCGAATCATCATTTGAGGCTCGTCGTAGCCTTTTATGATGTATATTTTGAGGGTAGAGTTGGCAACACTGTGGGTGCACTGTAGCCTTTTATGAGGGGGGTCTATTGCTTTTTGTTTACATCTGGTAACACTGCCGTAGTTTGACAGTGTTGTTAACCTAGTGGGTTTTTTTCACTGAGGCTCGAATCATCATTTGAGGCTCGTCGTAGCCTTTTATGATGTATATTTTGAGGGGCCTAGTGTTGGCGACACTGTGGGGGCACTGTAGCTTTTTATGAGGGGGGGGGGTTTATTGCCCTCTGTTTACATCTGGCAACACTACCGTAGTTTGACAGTGTTGTTAACCTACTGGTTTTTTTTCACTGAGGCTCGAATCATCATTTGAGGCTCGTCGTAGCCTTTTATGATGTATATTTTGAGGGGCCTAGTGTTGGCAACACTGTGGGTTTACTGTAGCCTTTTATGAGGGGGGTCTATTGTCTTCTGTTTACATCTGGCAACACTACCGTAGATTTTTTGACAGTGTTGTTAACCTACTGGGTTTTTTTTTTTCACTGAGGCTCGAATCATTATTTGAGACTCGTCGTAGCCTTTTATGATGTATATTTTGAGGGGCACAGAGTTGGCGACACTGTGCGTTTTTACTGTAGCCTTTTATGAGGGGGGGGTTTATTGCCCTCTGTTTACATCTGGCAACACTACCGTAGATTTTTTGACAGTGTTGTTAACCTACTGGGTTTTTCACTGTAAATTTTCATCAAAGGGTCTGAGGGGTCCATGTATTTTTTTATGTCTGGCAACACTGTTGGGGGCCTAGGAATAATTGTACAACAATTTGTACCTAATTGTACAACTACTTGTACCTAATTGTACAACATATACACAGACATAAAAGAGAGAGCCTTCCCGTAACTTACTTCATGTAAAATTTATATGATTTTACAACTGTGAAAAGAAAGCATATGTGTTCTGTATGCACACATTTATTCTTATTTTTCGAAGTTGAATGAAAACACGTGTTTTTACGCTCTCGTAATACTGACCTTGCTCTACTGATTTTAAATTGCTTCCATCCGCTTTTTTTTCTGTGTTATTTCCGCATGCACGCAACATTCGCTTTCAATAGACAGAAGGAGTGTTAGTATAGCAGGTTTTGAGTTTACAATTTATTAAATTAAACAATAAAATAATCCGTCGCGCAACAGCCCATGAAAGGCCTAGGCGTACCTACCGACTGCCGGTCTCCCTCCCACGCTTTCATTCGTCACCTCTAAGCGTGGAGATCTTCAACCGGTATTGGAATAGTCGGGGGGTCGGCCCAACGTATCCCCAGCCGTTATAGTAGGTCTCCGTGACCGGATTACGCTCACTCACTCGGAGCTCCCCAATTTCCTCACGATGGTGGGTTGCCACCGGCCCTATACGTAGGCCGAATAAATTCCGACCAGAGCCGGATTCGAACCTACGCCGTCCCGCAGCGAACGATCTCAAGACGAGTGAACGCCTTAACCCGCTCGGCTACGGAGGAGGACTAAATTAAACAATAATTTATTAAATTAAACAATAATTTATGTAAGAATATACTTGTACTTACCGAACACAAAATAATAAAAAGCACATGTGAATGTTTGCGTGTGTTTATGTTATATGACGACTGAGTAAAAAAATAATGTTGACTCCCCGAAAGATAAAAGTTCCCGGTTCGACATCAGATGCATGCAAATTTTATGTTTTGCTCTCCAAAATCTTGATTTTATGTTTGTGCTATTTGTCATACAGCAGAGGAGAAGAGGGGAGAGGGAGGGGAGGGGGTACTATTAGCGCCATCTATTAGCAAACAATAGAAATAAAAAAGTAGGGTCAAACTTTTTCAACACCCAAACATTTTAAACGTCCTCGTTTAGTAATACGATTAGCAGAAGATGTTTGAAAGAGTACTCCTAGTCGAGAAAACTAATTGCTAGGGCCCATATATTGCTAAAATGTTTCTTGATTTGCATATTTCTCATACCGCCATATGTTGTTCTAGTTGACTTCTTCCAAAAAAATGCTAATTAGCGAGAGTTAATTAAGCAAGGCAAGTAAAAGAAGCAAAATAGAACAATGTGTAGCGGCGTGGAAATATGTAAAAATTCGATTCAGAGGTGGATCGAATTAAAGTTGGGGGATATTTTGCATTTTTTCCCTATAATGTACAAAAAATTTACCGTACATAATCTTTTCCATTTACAACAGTATAAAATAAGAGGAATGTGTGACAATATCCATATTAATTAGGAAAGTATGTTGTATGCCAGGTTAGCTAATTGTGTCTTCTACAGCTTCACTGTATAGAGGGAAGATGGAAAAAGAGAGCTCTACGGAAACTGACGCTCTTAACAATATTGTACGCCCGTGAAAATTATATATAAATAAGGCATAAGCGTATTATCTGCTTTCATGTCAGATTTTCCCAACCTGTGAGCTGTAGTGTTTAGGTGACAAGCGACCCGCTCAAATATGATACTGTTGACAATATTGAACGCCCCGTGAAAATTACATATAAATAAGGCATAAGCGTATTATCTGCTTTCATGTCAGATTTTCCCAACCTGTGAGCTGTAGTGTTTAGGTGACAAGCGACCTGCTCAAATATAATACTGTTGACAATATTGAACGCCCCGTGAAAATTACATATAAATAAGGCATAAGCGTATTATCTGCTTTCATGTCAGATTTTCCCAACCTGTGAGCTGTAGTGTTTAGGTGACAAGCGACCTGCTCAAATATGATACTGTTGACAATATTGAACGCCCCGTGAAAATTACATGTAAATAAGGCATAAGCGTATTATCTGCTTTCATGTCAGATTTTCCCAACCTGTGAGCTGTAGTGTTTAGGTGACAAGCGACCCGCTCAAATATGATACTGTTGACAATATTGAACGCCCCGTGAAAATTACATATAAATAAGGCATAAGCGTATTATCTGCATTCATGTCAGATTTTCCCAACCTGTGAGCTGTAGTGTTTAGGTGACAAGCGACCTGCTCAAATATAATACTGTTGACAATATTGAACGCCCCGTGAAAATTACCTATAAATAAGGCATAAGCGTATTATCTGCTTTCATGTCAGATTTTCCCAACCTGTGAGCTGTAGTGTTTAGGTGACAAGCGACCTGCTCAAATATAATACTGTTGACAATATTGTACGCCCCGTGAAAATTACATATAAATAAGGCATAAGCGTATTATCTGCTTTCATGTCAGATTTTCCCAACCTGTGAGCTGTAGTGTTTAGGTGACAAGCGACCTGCTCAAATATAATACTGTTGACAATATTGAACGCCCCGTGAAAATTACATATAAATAAGGCATAAGCGTATTATCTGCTTTCATGTCAGATTTTCCCAACCTGTGAGCTGTAGTGTTTAGGTGACAAGCGACCTGCTCAAATATAATACTGTTGACAATATTGTACGCCCCGTGAAAATTACATATAAATAAGGCATAAGCGTATTATCTGCTTTCATGTCAGATTTTCCCAACCTGTGAGCTGTAGTGTTTAGGTGACAAGCGACCTGCTCAAATATGATACTGTTGACAATATTGAACGCCCCGTGAAAATTACATATAAATAAGGCATAAGCGTATTATCTGCTTTCATGTCAGATTTTACCAACCTGTGAGCTGTAGTGTTTAGGTGACAAGCGACCTGATCAAATATGATACTGTTGACAATATTGAACGCCCGTGAAAATTACATATAAATAAGGCATAAGCGTATTATCTGCTTTCATGTCAGATTTTACCAACCTGTGAGCTGTAGTGTTTAGGTGACAAGCGACCTGCTCAAATATAATACTGTTGACAATATTGAACGCCCCGTGAAAATTACATATAAATAAGGCATAAGCGTATTATCTGCTTTCATGTCAGATTTTCCCAACCTGTGAGCTGTAGTGTTTAGGTGACAAGCGACCTGCTCAAATATAATACTGTTGACAATATTGAACGCCCCGTGAAAATTACATATAAATAAGGCATAAGCGTATTATCTGCTTTCATGTCAGATTTTACCAACCTGTGAGCTGTAGTGTTTAGGTGACAAGCGACCTGATCAAATATGATACTGTTGACAATATTGAACGCCCGTGAAAATTACATATAAATAAGGCATAAGCGTATTATCTGCTTTCATGTCAGATTTTACCAACCTGTGAGCTGTAGTGTTTAGGTGACAAGCGACCTGATCAAATATGATACTGTTGACAATATTGAACGCCCCGTGAAAATTATATATAAATAAGGCATAAGCGTATTATCTGCTTTCATGTCAGATTTTACCAACCTGAGAGCTGTAGTGTTTAGGTGACAAGCGACCTGCTCAAATATGATACTGTTGACAATATTGTTCGTATATTGTATTGTATAGGAGACTAGAAGCATATAATTTGGCGGAAAAAAAAAACCCCAAGTAAGGTCGTAGAAAATAGTTAAAAAAAAAGTGAGCAATTATATTTTGCATTGCACAGCATTAGGTATTAAATAACATACCCCCAAAAAATCTCTGCATTATGCGTTCTGAAAAAAATTGCCCTACGTGCCAAATTACTGTGTCAAGTAAAAATTTTCAAAGACACTGTCGTACTTGTGTGCCGGGAAAGCGAATATGTGCAACCAAACTGTGCTCTAAGTGTGGAAAAAATATTTCTATTGCCAACTTCAAGCGACACCAGCTTATTTGCAAGAGCACTGGAACATCTCTACCGCAACCTTCCAAGCGAAAGGTAGAAGTAACCTCCCTCGATGCATCGCCACCTACCAAACGCGTCAAGCTGGCGAAGAAAGCAGACCGAATTGCGTTTGAGCATTTATTAGAAGACTTTAACATAACATCAGACAGCTTCTGCGATGTGCGTACTTTTCTGGAGAGCGAGCGAGCTAAGATAATATCCATCCTCAACGATGCATTGGCTACATACTCCACTAAATTCTATGCTGTGCTATGCTGCAAGTATAAGAAACCGTCGAAACCGTCTGATGAAATATATAATTTCTTCCATGCCACAAAAGCAAAAACACTGCATCAGGCAGATATCACTGACCTCGACAGCATCTACGACAAGTTTGTCGAGGAGTTTGTGGCAAAGCACGAGGAGCATCAGGCTAAAGGCTCGGGCGGTTCGCTGTGTGGCGACCCCCACGAACTTTGTCTGACACTTAGCAAGTTCCTGCCACTGGCAGGGTCTAGCTATATTGCCCTGCCACCCGAGGTTGAAGCAAGGAAAGCTGTTCTCAATATTCAGAACAAAGACACCAAATGCTTCCTCTGGTCGGTGCTGGCAGCATTGCACCCTGTTCACTGGAAAAACAGTCCACGCCGTGTTAACCACTACAAGCAGTATGAGTCGGAACTGGAGGATGCAATGGCCGGGATTGCCTACCCTGTAGAAGTCTCGTATATTCGCAAGTTTGAGGTTGGTGCTCGTGACTTGTTGGGCCTGCAATTAGCCATCAATGTTTACGGTCTCACCGAGAACGAAAATGAGGTCCACCCCATCCGGGTGAGCAACGTGAGCAACAACAACGAGGTACGAGAAATCAACCTCCTGCTCATCAAGAACGAGACCCATCACCATTACACCCTTATCCGTTCCCTCTCTCGGCTTGTTTCGAGCCAACGGAGCAAAGACAAAACCCACGTCGAGGTGTGTCGCAGGTGCTTGGCTACATTTAATAATCGAGAACAGCAGGATTACCGGCGCATCAGAGGTCCCAACATTGCTGCTGAGAAGCTAGCTCGCCACATGTTCTACTGTGGTACCAACAAGCCTGCACGAATTATCCTGCCCGAACCTGGTGCAGTAGAGTGCTTTCGCATGCACAGTGCTATGGTGAAGCATCCTGCCTATATTGTAGCAGACTTCGAGGCCTTTCTTCAACCTCTGTCTAACTGCGAGCCCAACCCCGAAACATCCTCTACCATTCCTTTCCAAATCCACGAGGCCTCGAGTTACTCCTATATTGTGGTGTGGCGAGACCAACATATTGCCTCCGAGCCCTATGTGTATCGCGGTCCCGACCCGGTCAAACACTTCCTGGAGAGAATGCAACAGGAAGCCATCAAGATAGGGAAGGTGCTGTTGGCCCCCAAGCCCATGCTGCCTCTGTCTCCGGAAGACAAGCATCAGCACGAAATAGCTCTAAATTGTCCTGTTTGCAACTCGGTCTTCACTGACGATAACAAAAAGGTCCACCACCATGACCATTATGGGACCGGAAGCTACATTGACCCGTGGTGCAACAGATGTAACTTGAGAGCCAGGGACCCGCGCTTCATACCGGTCTTTTTTCACAATGGCTCGGGATATGATTTCCATCACTTGGTCACACATCTAGGGTACGACAATGCGAGAATCAATGTCCTGGCACAGAACGAGGAGCGTTATATTAGCATCAGCAAGTGGGTGCCGATCCCCAACTCAAGCAGCAGCATCGAGCTTCGGTTCCTCGACTCTCTGAGGTTCCTCCAGGCAAGCCTCGATGCTCTTGCTGGGAAGCTCAGAGACGACCAACTAGCCATTACCACATCAAGTTTCCCGAACTTAGATGTCGCACTCATCAGACGTAAAGGGGTCTACCCCTACGAATACGTCACAGACCCTTCCAAGTTCGAAGAAGAGTTGCTGCCTCCCCAGGATAAGTTCTACAGCCAGCTGAGAGGTTCTGGTATTACCGACGAGGAGTACAAGCATGCTCAGTCTATGTGGGTCAAGTTGGGTTGCCGAACTTTCGGTGATTACCACGATGCATACCTGAAGCTTGATGTGACGCTTCTTGCCGATGTGTTCCAGGCGTTTCGGGCGACTGCGATAAATATTTACAACCTGGACCCTGTATATTTTTACAGCCTTCCTGGACTGGCATGGTCGGCCATGCTCCTGCTGACTAAAGTTAAACTTTCACTTATCTCCGATAATGATATCATGCTTTTCATCGAGAGAGCTATCCGGGGCGGCATGGTCCAAGTGTCGCAACGCTTCGCACACGCCAACAATCACCACATGGCCACTGGTTACGACCCCTCCCAACCATCAAGCTACATCATGTACACTGACGTGAATAATCTTTACGGGCACTCCATGATGCAGCCACTCCCAACAGGACAGTTTAAGTGGGTTGATCCTTTATACCACGACATCGAAAAAGAGTGCAACGAGTTTGGGTTTTTTGCCGAGGTGGACCTTGACTTCCCCGAGAAGCTGCAGGATACATTCTGTGACCTCTCGCCTGCTCCGGAATTGAAGTGTCCACCTGGCTCGGATCAACCGAAGCTAGTCATGGACTTGGAGCCCAAAAAGCATTATGTGCTACACTACCGGAACCTCCAGTGGTTAATGCAGCAAGGGGTCTCGGTCAAAGCAGTTTACCACGTGCTCTTGTTCAGGCAGTCTCCATGGTTGAAGCCGTACATCGAACTGAACACCAACCATCGCACTGCTGCCACTTCGGAACTTGATCGCGATTTTTTCAAATTAATGAACAATGCGGTATTTGGGAAGACCATGGAGAATGTACGAAATCGCGTTGATGTGAGGTTGGTGACGAAGAAAACACAGTGTCGTCGACTTGTTGCAAGCCCGCTGTTCAGGTCTCGAACAATTTACAACGAACAGATGTCTCTGATTCACATGAACCGGGGTAAGGTGCTACTCAACAAGCCCATCTATGTGGGAGCTGCAGTTTTGGATCTGAGCAAGTTGTGCATGTTCGAGACATATTACGGCATACTACGTGCACACTACAACCACAATATCTCGCTCCTCTACACAGACACAGACAGCTTGGTATACCATGTTCGCACGGCCGATGCATATGGTGATATAGCCAAAGTTCCAGCTCTTGTCAAGCTCTTCGACACATCGGGCTATCCCCAGCTAAACCGGTATGGAATTCTGCCCCGGAACAAAAAAATACCCGGCAAACTCAAGGACGAGAAAGACGGGGATGTGATTGTGGAGTTTCCTGGACTTCGTGCCAAAGCCTATGCGATCCGGGCTGAGGGTTCTGTAACAAAAAAGGCAAAGGGTGTAAGCAGGCAAGTGGTTCGGGAGCACCTCAAGTTTGAGGATTACCTCGAGTGCCTCAGAACAAAATCGCCCATTCTACAAAAAGAGCATCGTATCCAAAGCGTCGATCATGTGCTTACAACTAATATTGTCAGGAAAGTTGCTCTGGATGCACACGACGACAAGAGGTGTATTCTTGAATGTGGGGTCCATACACTTCCGTGGGGTCACTATCGCCTCCAAACTAGTAAGACCTGCCCAGAGTGTAACAAAAAGTAATAGGCAATGCGAAAAAAACAATTTTAATTTACTTCCACTTCCTCGATTACATGCATGCATGGCACAGCAAAATTAAACTTCTGGAAACTGCTAATTGCAATTTGTACTTATATATATAAAATTCCACATTTCTTATTGTGTGCTATTTTTTTCTTATTTATTTAAAACTGTTCAGTCACTCTTTCATTCTTGACGTCATACACAAATGTTTTCTCTGCAATAAGAATGACACTGCACAGAGTATCTGCAGGCAAGGCATCGTGGAACTCGCATACAATCTTGATGTTGGTACGATCGTTGACCACCACTTGCTTCCTCTTAGATGTGTTGATGACGGTCATGAGTCTCCGTGCTTTGAATTCGCTGGGCGCGTAGTACACGTCCACGCTTCCCTCGGTCACGCGTTTGTAAGCCGTGTAAGCTTCGTAAAGTTTGAGGTAATCGTCTTTGGTCATGTCGAGGTTGTAATTCTCGCGCGGGAACACTTCGTTCCTACCGTTCTTCAGATAAACGTTCTTGATCTTGCAGTCGTCGAACTTGCTGGAATCTTTTTCCTGATCGTTATCGCGTCCGGTCTGAAAGAGCACAACGACGAAATCTGGCATGTCGAACTGTATGTTGTTGAACTGCGTCGTCACGTCGAATTCCATGTGACTTCCCGACGCCATCTTCTGCACGCACTGGTAACCGTGAAAGTGAATCGGCACCTGCGGACTTTTCAAGATCTCCGCTTTGTACTTCAGGGCGTAGTTCGTTTCGTATTCCACCACCGGCATTCTCAATTCCATGCTCCGGATGACGCATTTCGCTGCTTCGGGTAAAGTGTTGGCTATCGGCGTGGTGGCGTCCGGACCCAAAGTAGCGTATCGCATCAGTGCGTCGTTGTCGTTGGCCGCTCTTCGAAACGTAACGCGCAGTCCTCCCTTACACATGATCTCCTTGTAGTCCGAGAAGAAACCAGGCAGCAGACGCATGGGAAAGAGCACCGTGTGACTTTTCGTCGATATTTTGGTCCCGGCTTCGAATCCCCCGGCCTGGTAGTACGCTGCGTCCGTTTTGGATAATTTCAACGTTCCCACTGCCGTCGACGTGATGCCTGGATAATCTATTCTGTCGATGACGGTGTTGTGTTTCCTCACCTCCACCTGCGAGAACAGGTGTGGCACGAAGTTGTCCACGAGTATCAAGTTTGCTGCTGCAGGAAACGCGTCTCCGCTTTCCTTCTTCACCACGTCGAATTGAAGGTAGAGGTCCGCTCTGTGAGGATGAACGAACCCGTCGCCTACGTCCACGTCGTATTCGATCTCCCTGTTCGCTTCGTTCAGATTGGCGAACGTGCGACGGTTGGGAGGGAAAGATTGCAATTCGTAACTTTCGATTTGCTCCATTTTACATGTATGGTTATTTATTATACGTTGATCTCCACGATGGCCGTCGTAGTGGCACCAGCAAAATCCACCACGTCTCCTTTCTCGTTCGTCACCACCAACTCTATGTCGTCTATGCGGTTGCGACATACTGGAAAATAGATCGGCGAAGAGGGTGTGTAGATGATCGGTTCCATGAACTCGGAACTTGGTTTGAAAGTGGCTATGATTCCCGTCTGCTTGTGACTTCCTAATAATCCGTCCGAAGATTTCGTGATCATGCCTTCGGCCACGTTGCAGTGTACGTTCAGAGTCTCTATGGCCAAGAATTTAGGAATGTTGGTTGCTACGTGCTTGATGCCAGCTTCGAGTTTGGTGTCGTTCTCGAAACCTAAAAGTTCTCCCATGGTGCCCAGGTCCACGGTCTCCGTCGCGGATAGGATTTCCACTCTGTGCGTGACCGAATTTTGAGAAAGGTACGTGCCTTTGGGTAACTGAGCTTGCAAAGTGGAAAGATTGTATTGTCCTGGCGTGACGACGATGTGTTCGCTTCCGACGCTAATTTTGTTGTTGTGCTGCGTAACATTAGGTATGAGGTACATGCTGTAGAATGCACGCAGAGCCACGGATTTAGGATAGACGATGTCGTCGTGCAGCGTGAGTTTCAAGATTGAAGATTCGCTCGTGAGATGGAACACGCCCATCCTAGTGATGCTGTTTGAGGTTCCACAATGCTTTCTGGAAATCTTCGATCGTAGGGTTATTTATTTTAGAGAGAAACGCGAGCACGGAGAGGCAGAGATGACCGCATTTCACGTCTCCGAAATTTTGAATGCGTTCGTCGTTGTAGTATATGGAGGTTTTGTTCGTTTTCAGATAATGAATTAAATTTGTAGGTGGAACACCTCCGAAAGAATCGAAAACGAATGCTTTATCATTGTCGTTTTTGTGGTAACATATCCAATGCGTGTCTGGATTTTCTTGACCGTCCAAGTTGACTACTCCGCATTCTCTTCTTTTAACGCTTGAAGGTAACGAGTCGGACATGAAAACTCCTCTGAAGTGTTTGATTTGTAACGGTCCGATCAGAGATTCAATGTCTCGGTTGGTGAGTGCTTCTGTTTCTTTTTTTTAAACTTCTTCATCACGCCCTTTCCTCCTTTCTTCTCCATGGCCAGGTTGTGACGTTTCTGTTCTTCCAATTCCGCTTTGTTCTTCTTCGAGTCGATGACGGTTTTCGCGATGGCGGCACTTCCGCCGGCCAAACTTCCAACGGCCCCCAATGCTGCCAGGATGGCCGGGATGCTGAATATGAAACCTCCGATCTTTTGCTGTTTCCGCGAACGCTGCAATCTTTTCAATTGAGGTGTGCTGAGCAGCAATTTCATTCCATGTCCTTTCGACAAGCAAGAACGTTTCTTCTCGCGTTGTTTCTTGGTAAGTAACCCATCGAGGGCACCTAGATTTTTCAGATTGGAGTATGGTATCTGGTACACGACACCCTTGGGCTTCATGTTGATGCTCTATGTGTTATTTTCACGGTATGTTATTTATATATATATTCTGAGATTTTTTCTTGTGTAGTTTTTTTACGGTATGTTATTTATATACCCCACCCCAATTTTTGTTTCGTGTTCATGGCGATGGTGGTACCCAGTGCGGCGACCCGTTCACCCAGCGATGCGTCTCTGCTCACGAACCTTTCGAAAGCTGCGTGTTCCAATTTTTTGTCTGCTTCGTGACGTGTGTCCAGATCCGTCTGCGTGGTGTTGTAGGCGATGTCGTGATCTTTGCATGCCGCGTCCAACGGATTCACACCCTTGTCTCCTCTCTCCAATCTTTTCTCGAGTTTGGTACCCGGTCCGCAGTACTGGTAGCCAGGTAGATGCATCTCGAAAGGTAACTTGTTGATGATGTCGTTCACGAGTCCCTTTCCTTCGGCCACGTTCCAAAATTTCGGAGGCAGCGTGTTGATGATTTTGATCAGGTAACCTATGCCCTTGTCGTCGTTCACGATGAAGTTGGAAAGTTTCGTGCTGATCATGTCCACGATGCCAACCTTCTCGTTGTAGAAATTACGGTTGCCTGCATTCTCTTCGCCGGCTATCACCAACAATCGGTCCACGAGTTTCCTAACGTCGTCCACCCAAACGAATTCTTTGGGTAACGTGTTGTAGCGTTTGACGCCGCTGCCCGTTTTGACCTGGTTCCAAATCGGTTTGATGAGATTCCTGTACTTCTCGCCGCTGCTCGATTTCACCCTATTCTGCGAGGCGTCGTTGTTCTGGTACAAGGCATCCGTCATGATCAGAATTTCCTTGTAACTTTGGTAATCTTCGTCGGTGTAATCTTTCGGCTGCTTTTTGGCGACGAGTTCCCACAGTCCCACCGTACCCGGATACCTGTTCCAACTATCCTTGTCGCCTAAATTAACTTTAATGTCGTTGCCTTCGAAGGTCACCTTCGATTTCCCAATCTTCCACACCACACCGCCGCCTTCGCTGGTTTCCATGCTGGGATACAATCCGAACACTTCATCCTTGTCGAATTTCCCCGTGCTCAGGTAGTCTCGTGCCAAAGGTCCCAACTCGATTTTATCCGAAGACGTGCTGCCTATGGCTCAACGTCGTGCCGGTGCATCCTTCAGTTCGAACGGCGTCGAAGGAATGCTCGAAATGGGCGTGGGTACGGCGTAACTTTTAGCTGCGAGCGGTACGAGTTCGTTGATCAAATTTTTATTTTGTTCCGTGACACTTTTAATTTCTTTACCTAGACTGCTGATGGCATCGATCACGGGTTGATCCTGACGTTTCTTCTCTTCGTAGAATCCGCGATTCTCGGATTTCCAACCTTTGAAGCGTTTCGCGAGGTAATCGCGAAGCTTGAGATTTTCGTCTTCGATTTTTCGTTTCGTCATGACGTTATTTATACACGTCGTTTCTCACAACGTTGCAACGTTCAGAAAGTCGTTGATTTTGTTTCTGTATTTTCCGTCGTTGGGTTTCCTCGTCATGTCGATCGTAGCGAATCCGAAATCGTCACCGTTCCAGCAAGTAGAGCAGCAGCGTTCCGAAAATTGATTGTAGTTCATGTCTCCGCCTACGTAGTCATCGTACGCGTGCTTGAGGTTGGTGTGATCTTGACGAAACAAACATATGAAATTAGCGTTGTCGCGCACTAACTGTTTTGGAATTTTGGAAAACGTTTGAGCTAGGTAAAAGCAATCCATTTCTTTGTGACGACCTTGCGTGAAAAAGTTGCGAATTTCATTTTGATTTTCCAGGATGGCGTCGTCGAACACAACGACTGAATTTTCACGACAATCGTCGAGTGGTTTTATTTCCGAGGCGAACGTTGCAATGTCCAGACCATCGTACAGTTTCATCAGTTGCTGGTATTTGGATTGCTCCAAACTTTTCGAGAACACGTACAGGTGCCTGTTCTTCCAATCTAACCAATTCGGTGCGAGGAGAAAATTGTCCACGAGCAGTGTCGTTTTCCCACACCCCGAAGGACCTACGATCAGACAGCGGATGCTGTCGGGAAGCAACTCACCGTTCTTTTTTTTTCTCGTTTGACTTTCCGGATCCGGTAGACGCTTCACCACGTTCCACGTACTCACAAGATCACTTCGTTCGCGTCGATCCAACTCTTTTCCGGAAGTCCCAGCCATTTGACAAACAGTTTGTCACCTTTCCTACGCAATACTTTCTCGATGAGGTACGTGTCGGGGTGTTTTGTTTTAGAGAGTTCCTCTTCGTAAAATCTTCCTTTCAAAATCTCGCCCCTACTATCTTTTATTATATACGTGTGTCGGTTTCCGGGTAGAACTCGAACCACCGTAAAGAGTTCCGTGCTCCAATTTTTTGTGAATCCCTTCTCGAAGGTGCGTTTGAATTTGCTGATCCTCGCCTGGTCTCCAATTTTGTATTTAGCTTTTTTTGCCGTGGGTGTGTACTTTGGACAGTAAACTGTAGAAATTAAACGCTGCTCGTCAGATTTCGTAACGTCAGCTGGCTTCATGCCTATCGTTCTGTGTACCGTATCATTATAGGTGTCGACGAGTTCCGGCAGGATGTCGACCCATTTGTAATTTCCCCGAAGCGTGAATCGTTTCCACATGTGTGTTTTCAAGGTTCGATTGAATCTTTCCACGATGCTGGCTTTGATGTGACTGAAGCTCGAATAATGTCGAATCTTGTGTTTTTGAATAAATTTTTGGAATACGGCGTTGTAAAATTCTTTACCGTTGTCCGTTTGCAGAAACCGTGGTCGTCTGCCACCGCTTTCGCGAAAAATTGTCTTGAATGCTTCCGTGACGCACGTTCCCGTTTTCGCCTTCAAAGGTAGAGCCCATGCGAATTTCGAAAATGTGTCTATGACGGTGAGGAGGTACTTGTTGCCCTTGTTCAATTTATGTACGTTTTTCAAATTGCCGCTACTCATCTCCACGAGGTCGCTTTGCCAGAGGTCGTCGATTCCCTTGGTTACCACAGCCAAACGTTCGTAGTTACGGCGTGCAGGTTTATGCAATTCTTCGACGATGGCTTGCCTTGACATTTTTTCTTAGAGATTACGTTTCAAGAGAAGCACAAGCGTGATGGGATTCAAAGAGGGTGGCACTTCGCTCGTGTTTTGAATGATCAGCTTATCGCCGGCACTCACGTCGAAAACGGTAAGATCTTCGTCTTCGTGTATTTCATATATGTTGCGCGTTTCGTTCCAACGCGCCAGAGGAATGTTTCCTGCTTTCTGGACACCACGATTCGATATCAAAGTCATGGTGGGAACACTAGCTTTTCTACCGTAAGACCAGTACGAAAATTCGTTTATCTGAATCATGCCATCGAGGAGAAACTTGTAGTACGGATGATAAGGATGCAACATGTACAGTTTGTTACCTTCGACGAACGTGGAGATTCTCTGTTGATTGGGTACGCTGTTGATTTCGATGGCTTGCAGAGAATGCAGTTTAGCGAATTTAGTGTCGACGCCGAGCAGATTACTGTGAACTTGTCCGAGTTTATTTTCGATGGGCAGCAAATGCTCGATTATGGTATCCGTTACGGCAGAAAACGACGGTTTGATTTTCACTTCCACGTTCAACTGCTTGTAGTTTTCGTTGAGTTCTTGCAACTTGGCACCGAAAGAAGCCAGCGTCGATTCCTGCGTGGATTCCAGCACTCCAACTTGATCTCTGATGTTGACGACAATGTTCTGAAGGTTCTCGACTTGATTCAATTTCGAGCTCTTCTCGGTAAGATCGTTCACGATGCTTCGCATCTCTGTAAACTGCGTGTGAAGGTCGGCGACGCTCTGCGAAGTGGGCAGCGTCGACACCAGCGAACTAATTTCGTCTCGAATCTGTTCCACGTTCGCCGTTTCCGTTTCTAGTCGTTTCAGCATTCGAGATATGTTTCTTTTCAAAGCGTGCAATTCTTTGGAGGTGGGGAGATTGGCCACCCTACTCTCGAGATCGCTCAATGAACTTTTGATGTCGTTCGAATCGGATAGTGCCGTCACCGCCGTTTTCAATTTTTCCAAATCTTCGCTCGAAGGCACGCTCGTCCGTAACGATTCCAAGTCACCCTGTATGTTGTCGAGTACGTGATGAAAATGAGCGAGATTCGTTTCGACGTTTAAATTTTCTAAATATTCGATCTTCTGCTGAACCGTGCTTAATGTGTCTTGAATGCTCGTCAACGCTCTCGCTTCAGCGTGAATATTTTTAATTTCTTCGTTGATCAATTCCAAGGACGCCTGAAGCGTGGCGATGGTGGTTTGAATGTGTTCGAAATGTTGATAGGCCTCCAATTGAATTGTTATGTTCGCGACGCTTTTACCGATGACCTGCAGTTCGTCCGACGATGGTAGGTTCGTCATTGTATCTTCCAAAGTCTGCAACTTGGATTTAATTTCTTCCAACGTGCTGGTGAATTCTTCTTGTAATTTGGAAACAACGACATGCAAGCGTTCTGCGTCTATATCGTTCACGACGGTTTGAAGTTCAGAGAAATTCTTTTCTATTGCGGAAGTTCGTTCTTCGATTTCGAGTTTCAATTTTTCCAAATCTTCATTTTTCGATTGAAATTGCTGTAATTTGGCCAAATCATTTTGAAGCGAATCCACGCTCAACTGTATATTTTGAACGCTGTCGTAAGAAGGTACGTCGACATAATTTTTTATCAGCGTTTTCAGTTCGGAATCGATTTTCAGAATGGGGTCGAGACATTGCGTTTGGAGCGTAGCGATTTCCGACTCTAAACTTTTGTTTAAGGTCTCCTGCAAAGCAATCAAATCGGTCCTCAACTTCTTAACTCGAATGTCCAACATGAGAATCTCTTCTGCGTGGTCTACACGCTTGGTGTTGCCGAAAATGTCGTTAGGCATTTTTGGTTAACGGTTATTTATAATAGGATAGACGATTCGTAATTCTACGAAGAGAGGAATAAGTTTGTCGTAATCTCCGAGAAGTTCCATGTAAAGATAATCTCCTGCAGACACATCGTACGTAATGTTAGAAAGCATCTTGTCGTGCTTGATTCGAAAAATATTCTTGCCGGTAGAAATTTTGATTTCGCCTGCGTTTTCCGGATTCACGGTGATTTGAAGTTTCCCGTCGATCGGAATTTCGTAGAAATGTAAATTGTTATTAAAAACATAAAACATCTTGCCCACATCGTCATTCAGTTTCGTCCAAATGCTGTTGAGATGAACAATCAGTAAACCATTGAGTTTAGATAATACGGAAGGTAAAAGGTTATTGGAATTTGGTGGTACAGTCTCCATGTTGATCTGTTTGCGGAAGCCAAAAAGATTCATTGTCTTTGTTAGTTATTTAAGAATACGGTCAAAGTTTTTTTGTAATAACACGCAAAGTTTTTTTTGTTTGCTTGCGTCACAATACAGGCACGCGCGCGCACGTGTGTGTGTGCGACACATTGTTCCCGAAAGAGGTTTACAAAAGTCACAATATATAAACATTTGGTCCCACAGTTGGAAAATTACGATAAGTTGCATTCAAAAGTTTCAAAATATCATATAGTAGAATTTTTGTAGAGTGGGTAGGCAACACCGACGAGCCTCAAATAATAATTCAAGACTCGTCGGTGTTACCAATTCCTATTTGTAGGTTAGCTTAGCCAGTGAAAGATCATATAGTGGAATTTTCTTCGGATGGGTTGGCAAAACCCAAGCCTCAAAAAATCTACGGTAGTGTTGCCAGATGTAAACAGAAGACAATAGACCCCTCATAAAAGGCTACAGTAAACCCACAGTGTCGCCAACACTAGCCCCCCCAACAGTGTTGCCAGACATAAAAAATACATAGGCCCCTCAGGTCCTTTGATAAAAATTTACAGTGAAAAAAAAACCCAGTAGGTTAACAACACTGTCAAAAAATCTACGGTAGTGTTGCCAGATGTAAACAGAAGACAATAAACCCCCCTCATAAAAGGCTACAGTGCCCCCACAGTGTTGCCAACACTAGGCCCCTCAAAATATACATCATAAAAGGCTACGACGAGCCTCAAATGATGATTCGAGCCTCAGTGAAAAAAAACCAGTAGGTTAACAACACTGTCAAACTACGGTAGTGTTGCCAGATGTAAACAGAGGGCAATAAACCCCCCCCCCTCATAAAAAGCTACAGTGCCCCCACAGTGTCGCCAACACTAGGCCCCTCAAAATATACATCATAAAAGGCTACGACGAGCCTCAAATGATGATTCGAGCCTCAGTGAAAAAAACCCACTAGGTTAACAACACTGTCAAACTACGGCAGTGTTACCAGATGTAAACAAAAAGCAATAGACCCCCCTCATAAAAGGCTACAGTGCACCCACAGTGTTGCCAACTCTACCCTCAAAATATACATCATAAAAGGCTACGACGAGCCTCAAATGATGATTCGAGCCTCAAAAGAGGATTGTGAACCCGGACACTAGGCCTACTATTAGAGTTTTTTTAAATCCCGCTCCACGGGCATAGAGCAATGCCTGTTGTATGGCATAACATTCTGCCGAAAATATAGAGATGTCTTGCGGTAAGGAGAATGGTCTGACTATGTTTTGGCAGGGTGCGTAGAATGCGCAGCCGACATGTTCGTCATCTTTAGATCCATAAGTGTATATGAAGTCATAGTCTGGCCAAATTTCTTTATAATATTCATGTCGACCGAAATCAACATAATTGACATCGACAGGTGACTCGGTAGGAATCCTCAAAGTGTAAATCAAGGGATTTTGTATAGTGTAACTTAAGTGATATGCTTCTATATCTATGTTGTAACAATAAAAAAAGTAATATCTAGAACATGATGTATCCAAGGGTAAAGTTCCACCCAGTTGTCGTTGTGTTGCAAATGCTTTATTGAAAGGATGGGTGTGTCTTTCCCATAAGGAGTGTATCGAAAAGTAGTTGTCAACAAGGAGACGGGAAACACACTCAAAGAAAGAAGACAGCAATGAGAGAAAGTAGTATTTATGAAACGACACCTCGTGTTGAGTACAACGTACAGAAGGAAATACAGTTATAATTCATTACGGACATATGAACGCAGTTTTCGTTTGACCCCACCCATCAATTTTCGCACAGTATCGGCGGTGCAGTGTCGACATGCAGCAGACCAATATTTCTTGAATTCAGCCATGTTGCGAATAGGTTGACCTTTCTGGCGGAAGATTCGTTTCACAATTCCCCAATATCGTTCAATCGGACGGAGCTGTGGACAGTTGGGTGGGTTGATGTGTTTGCCAACAAAATTGATGTTCCGTTCAGTGAGCCACTGTACTGTGGATCGAGCATAGTGGGCAGATGCCAAATCTGTCCAAAACAGTGGGGGGAGAATATGCCTTCTATACAAGGGAAGCATGCGTTTCTGCAGACATCCCTTTCTGTACGTTTCCTCATTAATGGTTCCTTTTGTATAAAACGTAGGAGAACGCAAGCCACAAGAACAAATAGTTTGCCACGCCAGCACCTTATGTCCGAATTTGTCCACTTCCACATACTTGTCGGAGTCACACACAGTCACAGCACTGTCTGTTGTATAATACTGCGACCCTGGCAGTGTTTTCGAGTCCTCTTTGACGTAGGTTTCATCGTCCATCAAAATGCATTGCTCTGGCGTCTTCACGATGCGGTCATACAGCTTGAGGGCCCTTGTTTTGGCTCTCGCCTTCTGCTCCGGCGTTTGTTTGGGCACTTTTTGTTTTTTATAGGTTTTCAAATTGTGTCTGGCTTTGACACGTTCGATCATTCCGATCGTCGTCCCAGCTTTTTTTTTTTTGCCAAATCGCGAACAGACATCGATGGATTTGCTGCGATCAACTTCACCACTTTGCGGTCCAATATCGGGTTACTGGGCCAACTTTTCCGCCCTGCTCACGGCATGTCTGCAAACGTATAATGTTCACCAAATTTTTCAATGATAGATTTCACAGTTGCATGATGAACTCCATACCGTTTGCCTAGCTGATTGTATGTAATGCCCTTTTCAGTACACCACCTGTGCACGATGTCCCGTTTCACGTCCGGTTTCACTCGCGACATGCCCCATTCAGTACTCACCACAACAGGAAAAACACAGCAGCCAGCGTTGTGAGACATCAACTGAGCAGCTGCCGTTGTGCATGGTCGCGGATGTGGCCTAGAGCATGCGCCAGAACACCTGAAACGTTGATAACTACTTTTCGATACACTCCTTATTTTAAATAGGGATTTCATAGTAGAATATTGGCGTCTAAATGAAAGGGCCTGTTCAGCGCTCTCCCTGTAGACACTAATATTTGGACTAGATTTCATTAATCCTAGACAAACACGGAGTGCCTGTCTCTGTAAAATGTCTATTTTATCGGCCAAAGTATCAATCGTCCCACCATAAACTGGTGCCGAATACTCGAATAAAGAGCGAAAGCAATCTTTGTAGAACAAAGTCATAATGGAGGGGTGTCCACCCCATGTTCGCCAAGCCCTTTAGAATATTGATTATTTGTTTTCCTTTTGCTAGCAGTTTGTTAATATGGACTTTCCAATCTAATTTTCTATCAAAGGAAACCCCCAGGTAAGTACAGGAAGATACCACCGGAATCTGTAGTATATGTGTCAGATTGTTGGGGTGTCGGTTGTATAAGGGTTAAAGATTATAATGTTTGATTTCTCGGCAGAAAAAGATAAACCGCGAGAAAATAATTGAACACGTAGAGTATGAATCAGGTTGCGCAATTCTAAAATTCCTTGTGTGGTGTCTGATGTACTTTGATAAAAACAAAAATCGTCAGCATATTGAATGATGTTGTGAGTGGCCCTTGGTATTTGATGTATATATTTGGTGTAAATGTTAAAGAGGAGGGGACTCAGAGGGGAGCCCTGTGGTATTCCGCTCCGAACCAGTCTCGGGCCCTTCACATCATTATGAAACCAGAAGACCAGAATACGTTCCTGATATAGATTCCAAGCTATTTTAGCCACAATCGGACGAATGTTTATTGAATCAAGAAGATTGCATAATATTGAAATGTCAACGGAGTCATATGCTTTGGCGATGTCAACAAATAAGCTGAAGCAAAATTGTCTCAGGAGTTGGCTATTTTGGATAGCAACGGTGAGTGTAGCAATAGCATCCTGACTACCAAGACCGATGCGAAATCCTAATTGTGTGGATGGGAAAAATTGTTTTTTTTTCTAGTGTCCAAACGATTCTACGTTGGAGGGTACGTTCGAATAGTTTAGCCATAACTGGTGTCAAAACTATAGGTCGATATGAAGAGGCTTGCATGGTTGGTTTGTTTGATTTTAAAATAGGTATCACAATATCTTGGGTCCAGCCACGTGGTATTTTTCCTCTGCGATATACATATGGTAATTATAAATCGCAGCAAGAATTGCGATCCCCTTGAACTGGTAAGTGCTTTAGAATTTCATAGGTAATACCATCGTAGCCAGGTGCCGTGGATTTGATTTTATCAAGGATATATTTTAGTTCTTTAACTGAAATAGCTGGGAAGTCAGCAGTAAATTCGGTATGTTCACGGTCATGAAAAGGGGAAGGCATAGGAACGGATGGGGGGGGGTGAGAAGATCCATAAAATCTGATTCCCAGGAAGTATCAATTGGACGTGGATGGGAAACATGGGGATGTCGGAGAGAATTGAATTTCCGCCAAATTATACTAATTGGCACGTTAAGGTCAAGGGACTGACAAAATGATTTCCATGCCTGACGTTTAGCTTTGATATATGTTTTTTTCGCTATCGCCTGGGCATTCTTTAGTTCTCGCCAGGTATCCGGCATAGGGTATCTGGCGTATAATTTTGCTAATATTATCTTTCTTTTTTTAATTGCGGCACAGGTTGGGTTCCACCAATAGAGTTTCGGAAAACGGTCAAAAGAGTGAAACTTTTGTCTCGTTCCGCTGGCAACGAGTGCGATTGTTAGCATTTGCAAGAATTGAGTATATGTAATGGTCCGTACTGAAGCCGAATCATCACTATAATATAAACGGAGGAAAGAAATGCGGAAATTTTCCCAGTTTATGGAATCGCGTTTCCAGCGACGAACCGGAGGTACAGTTGTGCTTGTAGTCGATAAATTAGCCGGTAAAGAAAGGAAAATTGGGGTATGATCACTCCCTCTTAAATCTATGTCCTTAAACAAATTGAGGTTATTGAACGTATGTGGTGATACTAAAGTGAGGTCTATACTCGTCGGGCTGGATCCGTTATGAGGATAATGTGTGGGGAACCATCATTCAGAATAATAAGGTTATTTTCAGTGAACCAATTTTCTATTGTGGTTCCCAGCCTATCCGTCCGAGAGTTACCCCATATGTGATTATGTGCATTACAATCTCCTGTTATCAAATATGGGCCCGGAATGATTGTAAAAAGTTCGTTCAAAGCTGAGAGTTCGATATTCTGAGTAAGAGGGTGTGGTGGAAGCGTAAATAAAATTAACACATTCACATTTCCAAAATCACTTCCATTATCTCGCAACATTCATAATATCTCTCTCCTAACAACCCACAATCAAATGTTTTAAGGTTAGTCCATAACCATAACAGACTACCCAATTGAACAAAACAAATTACGTCATCATAGACATTAACATATTAAACACTTAAAATGATACAATTATTGGATGCGTACCATGGCATCTATAACCCTCTGCCCACAAAGTGAGTTGGTATCATTGTATGACGTCTTGCCTCATTTTGATTGGCTAGCATGCTCAGAGCCATGAGTAAGAATCAAGCCTGCTCAGTCGGGAGGCATCCGTTAATGGGGAAAAAGTGGAGTGACTCTGACTGTACACGTGAATGGTGAGTGTGGTTATGCGATGGGGGATGTAAGTAGATTGGTGTTCCTTTTAATCCTTTAGAGAGATATTTATTAATTTGTTCAATATTAGGTTTGTTATTTTCAATTGATAATTAATTATTATTAGTTTCAGTATCCAGGAACCTAATCTATAAATCTCGGTCGTATGGCCGCGGGCATTACTCAAGTATTGTCCCCCAATTATTAATCAATTAAGTTGTAGGATATGCATTTATTTGAAAAGAAATGGAAATATTAACTAGTTGTCTATTAGAATTCTATATTCTGGCATTGTTAAAAATAAAATTGGAAAGATCTAAGTTCTGGTTTGAATTCGTAAAAATAATTTCCTAGAAAAATGGACTGGGACAACAGCTTACCTTCACTGGCACTCTGTATACAGTAGATCCTGCTTTATGCAGTTGAGTTTGAGCGTGACTACAAGGAGATGGGCCCTTTTTTACAGTTAAGTTGCACATCCTCCCACAAACAAAAAGAAAATTAACAAAATGCAAATGGAGTAAATTTTCTTTTTAGTTCTTATTCATAGTCATTCTTCCACCTTCGCAGCAATTCTTCCCTTCTGGAATCAGAGCAGTTAATCTTCTTAATGTTATCATAGTTCTCTCGTCCAACCACTTCCTTAGTACAGGGATCCATCAGAGTTGCAACGTTGTTTTTCGTTTCAGATGCTAGAAACGGTCCCACAAAATACTCGAAACATTTTGCTATAACATTATTTTTGGCTGAGCTGAGTTTACGATTCCGCTTGAGAACGAGGTCACCAGAATGTAGGGAAAAAGCATTGCCCTTATTTTTGAACTTATGCTTATCCTTTTTCCTCCTATTATTCTACTGGGCTCTAAACAGTTTGGTTTCCCAAGCAATTGATTCATATTGCTCGTTAAGGGGCCACTCTAGTTGCTTTAACAAATTAGCTGGAAATGGTTTGTTGTAAAATAATTCCACAGGAGCGTATCCTGTTTCCTCTGATATCAAAAAGTTCAGCATCCAACACACTTTATTTACGTATTTGTGCCAGTCTCCTTGCCTTTTGCTGCAGAATTTTCTTAGTAATCTAACAATTTCTTGATTGAATCGCTCTACCAAGTTACTGGCAGGGTGGTAATCAGATGTAAGCAATGGCGATATGGAATGGCCTTCTAAAAACTTCTTCCATCTATCCGAAGTGAACTGACTCCCTCGATCTGTCTCGGTGTAGTTTCCTTTCATAAAATGTGTTAGGTATCCCAGCTCCAATTTATTGATAATTTCTCCTCTACTGGCAGTCCGCAGTGGGTAGGCAATCAGGAACCTACAGCCGACGTCCACCATGGTGAGCAGATAAAGATATCGACTGGATCTAGGTATCCTTCCGATCAGGTCATCGGACAGAACTTGGTGCGGAACCCTTTGAGTGCATGTCATTTTGTCCTTCACAATACCCAATCTGTCGGGCTTATTCTTCGAACAAACTAGACATTCTCTTACATATTTAGATACGTTTCTTTTCATATTTTCTCAGAAGTATCTGGACTTTATTTTATTATAGGTTTTAGTGAATCCAAAATGTCCAGTTCCATCGTGCTCCGCATGCAAAACTTCTTGAATAAAAGATTCTGGGACTACAATTTGATGAAATTCCTGGGAGTTTTTGTTCCTTCGGAACAATAAATCCTGATGCTCCAGATATTTTTCCTTATTTTTAGTACTTTCCCTTAGATTCTTCCGTACTTTTTGACAAAAGGAGTCATTATTCTGCCTTTCCCTCTACTTGTCCAATTCAACTTCATTCAAGTTATTAGGCATTACATGCCAGACATTAAACACTAGGGTGGATTCATTAGGGAGCTTCTCCTCAGGAGCGCTAGGAGGATAACGGCTTAGAATATCAGCCAGTTGATTTTGTTTGCCTTGGATGTAAATGATTCGATAATCGAACTGCTACAGATTTAAGGCGCCCCTAGTAAGTCTGGCATTCCAATTTCTACTGTTCTCCAGCCACACAAGATTCTTATGGTCTGTATAAATGAGGAACTTTCTGCCATAGTATATATACACCTTGAAGGGTTCAATACCAAACATAACAGCAAGACACTCTATTTCTTGAACAGTATAATTATTTTCCGAAGTTTTTAATTTTCTACTGGCGTACTGCACGATAGCCATTTCTTCTAATTTGGCAGCTTCAGACAGAACTCCTTGGAAGAGTATGGCTCCCAGACCTATGACAGAAGCATCACACATAATGCAGAAATGTTATGAGAAATCTGGCTGGGCCAAAGCAGGAATCTGAATCAGCTCCCTTTTCAATTTCAGGAAGCTTAACTCATGCTCATTGTTCCATTCCCAATTTTTGTTTTTACTCAGTACTTCCTCTAACTTAGCAGTCTTTTGGGCAAGATCTCGAACAAATCTCCGCCTCCAATTTACGAGACCCAAAATTGTTGTAAATGCTTTTTGTTCTTTTTCCTTGGAAACTTCGTAATGGCTTATTCCTTCCTCGGATCTATTCGTAAATATTGTCCATACAAGATGTCCTAAATACTTAATTTCTACCTTTACTAAGGAACATTTCTTCAATTTTACAGTAAAGCCTTCCTCTTGTAACTTCTGCAAGACAAAATCAACATGTTCAAATTGAGATTGAATGGAATCATCAAAGATTAGGATGTCTTCAATATATACAGTGAGAAAGTCTTCTGTATCTGAACCAAATAAATTATGCATTGCCTGCATGAAAACAGCAACTGTATTGTCTAAACCAAAAGGCATACGGGAAAAACACCACGACCTACCATTGTAGTTGAAAGCAGTGTAGATTTGATGCTCGGTCTGAATGGGAATTTGTAAATATCCTGACGATAAATCTAAACAAGTGAAATATTTTTTCCTCTAATTTTTTGTAAAGCTTCTTGCAACAGAGGCACTGTGCTCTTGGGGGAAATGATAAATCTATTTAACTTCCGAAAATCAATGCAGGGCCTGACCGAGCCATCTGGCTTGTCTACAACAAACATAGGATTTAAATAAGGTGAATTACACGGACGTATCACTCCCCAGGCTTTCCATTTGGTCAATTCCTCTTCCAACTTTGCCCTCTTCGCCATAGGTATCGGATAAGGGTGCGTATAGACTGGTTCACCAGATCCTAACACAATTTTACATTCGTAATGGTTTGCAAGACCAGGCCTATCCAAGAAAATATGACGATAACTCAAAAGTAATTCGAACGACCTTTCCTTTTCTTCTTGCCTTAAGATTTCGGGTTCATAGGGCTTCATTCTTAAAGCCTCCCCAGAAACTACGCAATTATCGTCCACTGTATTTTTCTCACAGTCTATAAGTAGTGGGATTGGTGGGGGCATAAACCCGAGAAAGTACGAGCCCCCCTCAAGCAGATTTGCTACACTTAAAACTTGCTCAACATGCCCATATGAGCTTTTTGAGCAAGTGTGGAGCTCTTATAATTCAAGATTTTTGTAAAAAATGCCCTCGGAAATTTTTCAGAAAGTACGAGCTCTTCAGATTGATTTGTGCATACTTACAAAAGTTGCATCAGCCAGATTTTTGTTCATAAATTTGTCAATTTTTGGCCACACCAGAAATTAAGCAAAAACCCATACATACACACACATATTTACTTCTGGTTTAAGTTTAATTGGATACTATTCAATTTGCTTATCCAATATTAAAACAATGCAATATGCAGAGCCTACCTCTAGAATTGCTTCGTGTTTGCATGTTTCTCCTCTGTGTCAGTGTGTGGAATTCCCGAGACGGTAGTATTGATTTTTGTCTTGCTCTCAGCGCCAGTATTTACAGAAATTCCCGATTATTGCATCAGCCAGTTATGTGAGAGTGACTGAGGGGAACAGATGTGTTGATACAGTGCTTCTTAGAGTCAAGCTTATATTTGTCCCAGCCTGTTATACATAACAAGGTTATTGCCATTCTATACATGCATGTCCGTGCAGGCATTTGCGGAATGGCAGTGTGAATGAATATTCCACTTGTAAGCTATTGGCTTTACAACCTGTCATAAGATTAATATTATTAATATTAATCCATAGAGATTGATTTAAAACCCAGGAAATTTTATATAAATACCAAAAGCCAAAAATATTAAGTGTATACACACCTACACATATACACACACATACAAAGCACAGTGCTGAACCCAACTGATATTTTTTATTCAGTATAAAGTTTTGAATTGAAACCCAGGAAATTGTATATAATAAACAACAGCAAAAATGCCGAATCAAAAATATTGTGACCAATGCAATAAAAATATATCCAGCTCCAATTGGGCCAAGCATCAAAAGATTTGTAACCCAGATAAATACAGAACTCCCACAATAACTTGCCACAAATGCCATAGAGAATATAACATGGAATATTTCATATATAAACATAAAGATACTTGCTCTGCACAATCATCAACATCTGGTCTGAAAAGAAAGCACGAAGCACCTGTTAATGCCAGAGCAGCAAAGCAGCCACGCCATGAACCTATCCGTAGCAGTTTTAACGGCCAATTAAGGGATCACCGGTTTGTATCAGAGCCAAGATGTGGCATTGAGAATTTCTTGAACAGTATAAATCCTAATCTGCAGGCAATTCTAAATGCACAAAATGGCTCTTATAAGTTGTCCCTTAAATTGTTTGTACAATATAAGAAACCAAATGGCACAAAATTTAGACAGCCCCACATAACAGAAACTGTACCTGTATATTCAAATGCAAATTCAGACACAATAATAAGCAGTTTGATAAATCAATTGAATATGAGACACTCTGAATTTGCGGCAAAAGAGTCCGGATGGAGCCTATGCGGTTCATCACACAAGTTATATGTTAATATTTCTGAATTCAACCCATTACAAGGTTCTACATATCTGCCATTACCTGCTAATATTAAAAACAGAAGAGCCGTGGTCAATATTGAAAATACCGACCAGAAATGCTTTTTGTGGTGTATTTTAGCTGCTCTGTATCCAGTTTCAAGGCATCCTGAGAGAATAACTTATTACAAACAGCATGAGCACGATTTTGACGATGCAATGGAGGGTTTGGAATATCCAATGTCTGTTCAGAATATTGATAAATTTGAAAAAAAGGCCAGGCACATCAATGGCAAACAATTATCTATTAATGTATTTATTTGTTCCACTGGCAATTGCCCGATAGCACCTCTCAGAATCAGTACACTTGATGATGAAGCTGCAATTCCGATTGATCTGCTTTTAATTGAAGGAGATAGCACATACCATTACACTCTGATACATAATCTTGAAGCTTTAGTGAGAACACAACTAGACAAATATAAAAAAATATTCAAGTCGTGCAGAAGATGTTTAACTGTATTTGATGGTAGAAAAATGGTGAAAGGGGTTCGGGAAGAGAGTGCAGAAATTGCTAAAAACAAGTTAATTGAGCATCTGAAATACTGTGGGAACCATAAACCTGTTCATATGGTGATGCCCAATCCAAGTGAAAATTGCAAATTCAAAAAGTATGAAGCCTCGTTGGAACACCCAGTATATATTGTCTGGGATTCTGAATCAAACCTCAAATCTCTTGCATTCTGCAATCCAGATCCCGAAGAATCTTCAATTACACCATACCAGCAACATGAACCTTCCAGCTTTTGTTTTATGGTTATACGGGATGGTGTTGTTATTAAAGAATATTCATACAAGGGACCAAATGCCATCAAAATATTTGCACATAGAATAGAAAATGTGTGCCGTGACATAGCATCTAACATCTTATTAAAATCAAAACCTATGTTGCCTTTAACAGAGAAACAGATTGAGGATTTCAACAATACAGAAAAATGCCCGGTATGTGATTGTGAATTTTCAGATACAAATATCAAGGTGAAACACCATTCTCATACAGATGGTAAATTCTTAATGGCCCTGTGTAATAGCTGCAATATTAAGATCAAGAGACCAAGATTTGTCCCCATATTTTGCCATGGAGCATCCAATTATGATTTCCATCATCTGATCAGGTACGAGGGGTTTGAGAAGCAGAATTTAAATATTTTAGCTGAAAATGATGAGAAATATATATCTATTAGCAAGATAATTAAAGTTGATGGTGTTCCTATTCACATAAGATTTCTTGATTCTTACAGATTTTTATCTGCTAGCCTGGCTACACTGGCCACTCAATTATCTGATGATCAATTCAAAATCACACGTGCATTGTTTCCAAATCAGGACCTGAAATTAATTAGGCGGAAGGGTGTATATCCATATGACTATGTTACAGATTTTTCTAAATTTGATGAGTGTTCCCTGCCACCACAAGAAGAGTTTTACAGCAAAATCAGAGGATCTGGAATCACTGATGATGATTATCACCATGCTCAGTTGATGTGGAATAATTTAAAATGCCAGACATTTGGTGATTATCACATGGCATATTTAAAACTTGATGTAACCCTCTTAGCTGATATATTGCAGGCATTCAGAAAATCTTCCATGCAAAATTATGGACTGGACCCAGTGTATTTTTATAGTGCCCCGGGCCTAGCATGGGCCGCAATGTTTTTCAACACCAAAAAGCAATTGGATCTGATCCACGATCAAGATATGTATCTGTTTATGGAGAAATGTATAAGAGGGGGGATGGTGCAATGTTCCCAGAGATATGCCAGAGCAAATAACAAGCATATGCCTGATTATGATCCAGCACGGCCATCAAATTATATAGTGTATGTAGATGCAAACAGCCTCTATGGTTATGCCATGATGGATAAACTGCCATATGCAGGGCTTGAATGGGTTGAAGATTTCAACATTGAAGATCTTAAGGATTTTGATGACAGTGAATATGGCCTGTTCTTAGAGGTTGATCTGACAATTCCAGATAATTTGCACAATAAATTTTCTGATCTGCCCCCAATTTCCGAGGTTCAGTGCTCACCTGGCTCTAAACAGAAGAAGCTCATGATGACCCTGGAGCCAAAACAGGATTATGTCATATATTACAAAAACCTCCAGTTCCTGATGAAACATGGTGTTCAAGTGACCAAAGTTGGCAAAGTTTTGAGGTTCAGGCACTCAGAATGGTTGAAACCATACATTGATACAAACACGGAGCTTCGAACATCTGCAAAGAGCCAATTTGATAAGAGCTTGTTTAAATTGATGGTGAATTCTGTCTATGGCAAAACAATTGAAAATGTGAGGAAACATACCGATGTTAAAATAATTACTGACCCCAGCCGGAGCAAAAAATTGGTTGCAAAGCCTAATTTCAATTACAGAAAAATTTATGATGAGCACATGGCACTTTTCAACATGAAGAAAACAAAGATCAAGTTTGATAAACCTATTTATGTAGGGGCTGCGATATTGGAATTGTCCAAATTACATATGTTAACATTGTATTATGATGTGTTGAAACCTTTTTATGGTGATCGTGTAAAATTATTGTACATGGATACGGATAGTTTTATTCTTGATATTCAAACAGAAGATGTTTATCAAGATATGTCACAGCCTGAATTGTTTCAATACTTTGATACCAGTGAACATACAAAGATTCAACCCCACAACAAAAAGGTGCCTGGCAAGTTAAAAGATGAGACATGTGGTGATGTTATTGTGAAATTTGCTGGGTTAAGTGCCAAGATGTACACTTTTGAGACATGTAGTGGCACTGTTGCCAAAAAGGCTAAGGGCATTGGCAAAGTAACTGTTGAAAAAGATCTTCAATTTGAAGATTATGAAAATTGCATCAAATCACAGAGTTCAATCAGAACATCAGAATCCAGAATTCAGAGTGTGGATCACTTATTGACTTCAAATATTGTAAGAAAAGTGGCTCTGGACCCACATGATGATAAGAGATGCATTTTATCATGTGGCATACATACTTTACCTTGGGGGCATTGTGATTTGAAAAATGGAAATCAATGCCCAATTACAGAGCATGATTTGAAATAAATAAACATGCCTATGAACTTATTTGGGTTCAAAATTATGGAGCTGCCAACACCACAACCCTCTCCTGATATGCTGTCTAAACTGAGTGGCTTGTTAATTATTCATCTGAACAGCATACTTACAAATGTTGATGAAGAAACAGGTAAAACATTGTACATATTTAACAATAATTTAAATCATTACCAATTACCTGTAGGTGGGCAATTGCAATTTATTACAACCCCTGAGGGTGATGTCAAGATTTCAGTAGGGAGAAATATTTATAGAATTAAGCACTCAAAAATGATTTCTGGCACTGTTTATACTGTTTCTGCTGGTGACTGCTTATATATTGAGGTCCCTGGATCTTATGACAAGCTTATACCCTTTTTTATAGAATTAAGAATCAGATACTCTATAATAAATAACCATTAAAACAAAAATGCCTAATGATATTTTTGGCCACACAAGACATGAAGATCACAGTGATGAGATTCTTATGCTTGATGTCAGAGTCAAGAAATTAAGAAGTGATTTACAAGCTTTACAAACCACACTCAATGCCAGTCTTCAATTAGAAATTACAAATTTACAATCACAATGCATGGACCCTCTTCTTAAAATTGATTCCGAACTCAAAGTGCTGCTTCAGAAATATACTGATCTGGCAACATTAGATAATTTTCAAAGTTTAGAAGAAGCTGTAGCAGCTCTTCAAGCCAAATTTAAGACCCAGGCCACCAACTCCGAGCAATTGAAACAGCAATTGGAAGAGCAGATAAATAATGTCCAGGCACAGCTCCAAACAATTGTCAAAAGCATAAAATCACAGGAAGATTTTGATCTAGTCATTTCCACTCTAAAAGAACAGATTCAATCACTCCAGATACCTAATCTGGACCCTCTGCACAATGCCATAGCCGAGGTTAAAGAAAAAATTGAGACACTTGAAAATTTTATGAACAACTTGCCATCTTCTGATGCTTTGAATGCAATAACTCGGAGTGTAGCCAATATTAAGCTGAAACTTGAAACATATGAAGATTTTGGAAAAATTCAAAGTACCATAACCCATCTTGAAGGTACAATAGCAGCAGTGCAAAGTGATTTGGCAAATGTACAAGAAACTCGCCTGCCTGGGATTGTAGATACCCTTGTCAGTGTCCAGCAACAAATCACAAAGCTTGAAAACCTCAACACTGAATCTGAACTATCTCATTTTCATCACTTGATAGATGATATTCAAACAAAGCTTGAAATTTTACAACAATCCACACCCACTCAGGCAGATATAGCCCTGCTCCAAAATGCTATGCAAAATGTGGCTGATGCATCTGAATTAAATAATGTGAAATTGGCACTTGAATCTTTGCAAAATACAGTATCAAATCTTCCTACATCACAGGAACTTAAAAATATTAAGAGAGCTGTGAATAGGATATTGAAATCAGAAGATATCAAGAATATCCAGACAGAGATCAAACAACTCACTCAGACAGTGGCCACTCTACCAACAAATCAACATATTAATGAATTGCATGCCCTGTTTGAGGATATCAGAAGACAGGTCCATGATCTTACTGCTCAAAATTCAAAATTGGCAGTTGTTGAAAATTTGCAACAAATTGTAGCTAATATCAAGCAACAGCTAGGGACCATGGAATCCAATCAAGCAAATGCTCTGTCTGTTTTTGCCACCCAGCTTCAAGAGATTGTGCAACAATACAAGAAACTTGTTGTGGACATAAAAATCAAGCCAGGCCATGATGATGTTGTTAGGACCATCAATGAGCACCTTGAATCTGTAACAAGCAGATTGCTCACAGCAGAAAAGGAAATAACAGGCATAATCGAGAATCCAAAACATACAGTAATTCTTGAATTGTACAGCATCCCCAACAAAGAATATGATTCACCATTTACACCAGGTGGCAAAATATATATGCTGTCCCCTGCACAATTTTATTACCAGTTTTTTGTTGGGGGCACATTGAGACCAATCAAGATCAAATATTGGCATCAGCCACAGGCACACCACTACCCTACCTTATCAATAACAAATGCTGAGAACAAAGTAAAAATCACCAGTGTAGAGTTGGAGGATTTTACAGATCCCAACACATTAGAAACATCTTATGCTGAAGATGATGGATCTCTGGAACTTAAAATACAAATAGGGGACAAATTATATTTAGAAAATCCTGCAGTCTCAGCTGCTGAACACCCCATAGTTGCAATATTCTTGTTTACATATTATGTCTAGTTGTTGATGAATTACACAGACAGGCCAGACATAATTTTAAGAGGCTCCCAGTAGTTACAAAGGGCATAGATGATTTATGGCAGAGCGACTTGATTGAGTTGTCAAGTGGACAGTTGAAAAACTTAGACAAAATCAACAAGGGCTACAAGTATCTACTCACTGTAATAGATACATTTTCAAAATTTGCCTGGGCTGTGCCACTCAAATCCAAGACTGGAACATGTGTTACAGAAGCCATCAGAACAATCATCAATCATTCAGGAAGATCACCGCGCTATTTGCAAACAGATAATGGCAAAGAATTTTATAATTCAGTGTTCCAACAATTTATTAAAAGCCAGGCAATAAAACATTACTCGAGTTACAGTGATCTCAAGGCCTCAATTGTAGAGAGATTCAACAGAACCTTAAAAAATCTTATGTATAAACAATTTACACTTCAAGGTAATTATAAATGGATTAATATTCTTCCAGAACTTCTACAAAAATATAACAACTCGGTCCATTCCACAATCAACATGAAACCCTCTGAAGTAACTTCATCTGATGAGCAAAAATTGATCAGCACTGTTTATTATCCTAAATACCAGACAACAACAAGAAGGGCCAAATACAGGGTGGGTGATCAAGTAAGAATCAGCAAATATAAGCACTTATTCAAAAGAGGCTTTACAAGAAACTGGAGTACTGAATTATTTACAGTGGTTCAAGTTAAACCCGGGACCCTTAACACATATATAATAAAAGATCACCGAGGAGAAATTCTCAAAGGCAGGTTCTATGAACAAGAACTCAGCAAAACTAAACAGCCTGACACATATCTCATAGAAAAAATCATCCGCAGAAAAGGCAACAAGTTACTTGTCAAATGGCTGGGTCATCCGGAAAACAGCTGGATCGATGCAGACAAAGTGATAATATGAGCACCTGGGATGTTATAAAAAGGCTGCCAGAACCTGAACAACAGAATAAGAGAAATGGCAACTTGCTGCCTGATAATATTAGGTGTCTTATTGTTGGGCCATCTGCTTGTGGTAAAACTACACTAATGGTTGATAATTTTTTATTGGCACCCAACTGGTTAGACTGGAAAAACAGGCACTTGTATGTCTTCTCTAAGAGCTTGGAACAATTAAAATATCAGCAGCTGATGAAGCTATATGATGGATTGGATATAGCCACTTTTGAACCAGATGTTAAGCCACTTCTTGAATGTCTCGATAATTCTGTTGTTGTGTTTGATGACATTATACTGGATAATCAAAACAAGGTTAGAAATTTCTTTACACAGGGCCGGCACAAAAACATAGATTGTTTCTACCTGGCACAGACTTTTTCAAAAATACCGAAGCAGCTGATCCGAGACAACAGCAATTTTATATGTGTGTTTCATCAAGATCATACCAACCTCAAACACATACATGATGAATATGTAGGTGGGGACTTGAGCTACAATGATTTTTCTAAATTTTGCAGCAAGTGCTGGAACCAGGACAGTTATGGGTTTGTCACAATTGATATGACAAGAACACCCAGTAGCGGCAAATACAGAAATAAAATCAACGATTTTCTAGACGTAGAGACGTATATAAATAACCATGAAAAGGCCAATCATTGATGATCTTAAGTTAAGAGATTATCTTGTAAAAAGATTCAAGGGATGGAAATCAGAGAACCGTGGAATTTATGAAAAACACAAACAAACAGAACAGCCTGTAATTGATGCTATTAATAATTTAGGTAAGAATATCAAAACTGTTACAGAGCAAAATCAAGATTTGATCACAGAGCTTGTACCTGTAGCTGCAAGGAACATATTAGATTATCCATTCACCCCACTTTCCAGTATTCATACACCTAGTCCTGTTGCTCCTAGAAGAATTGAAGCTACACAGGATCCAATTGAATTGGGTCTTCTTGCTCAAAAATATTTAACCACACCTAAAGACAACAAAGATGAGGTCTTTGGCTTATATGCTGACACAGAGCTTGATGGTAGCATCATTCATAGAATTGGCAATTTCAGAGTAACATTTATGGGAGATGATATAATTGTATATTCAGAATCTCGTCTCGGAGAAAAAGGTGGTTTTGTTAAGTACCCCGGCACACCTGGGTTGTGGGAACTGATGACTAGGAAAAGGCCTGGCAGCTATACAGATCAAGATTATGAACATTACAAAGAAATATTAATAAAATCAGATGCTCTATACCAGAACAATGATCCCACACAAAAAAGAGTCAAGTCGAGCAGTGGAGCAAAATACAATAATTTAATCAAGCCCATATGGTCACAGATCAAGACAGGTAGTGGAATCAAACAATACAACACCCTGCCCAAAGAATTTGTATGGGTTGATGATGTCAGGAAACTTGTAGATAGGTTATTGGTGATAGCTGGGGAGGAAAATGCTGGGAACCACAATTTTTACAATGAAAAGGTTGGAATTATGGACATGATAAGCACAAAATTGTCTAATTTTATAGTGAATGACCCTAAGGGGATTGGATATCTCATAAAAATTATTAATACTCTACCACCTAAATTTTGGAATATTTCTGAGGGTCGGGGCCTGGTGAATGACATTATAAACAAGCTGCCATTTGAACTACACATTCCAGGCTATCAGTATTGTGGTCCAGGCACAAAATTGGAGAATAGATTAAACAGAGGGGATCCTGGTGTAAATCCTTTAGATGCTGCTTGTAGAGACCATGACATAGCATACAACACACATTCTGATCTTGACAAGAGACATGTTGCAGACAAGAAATTAGAAGAGGCTGCATTTGGTAGATTTGTAAGCAAAGATGCTTCTTTAAGTGAGAGAATATCAGCATTGGGGACCACCATAGCTATGAGCACCAAACAAAAACTGGGGTGGGGGTTGTGAATATGTATATAATAAACCTACAATGAAGGCCAAGGGTGTTATGTATCAAATACCTTATGCAGGTCTTAAATCTCTTAAAACTATTGATAGTCTTTTGACCAAAAAGCAGCGCAAGAAAAAAAGCTCTTGTCTTGCAAAGGGCCATGGTATGAAATTGTTGCTTAGTACCCCCCAATTAAAAAAATTACAGCAATCAAGAAAAAAATTGCATACAGGGGGTTTCATATTTACTATCCCGGCCATCTTAGCAGCTCTCGGGGCTGTTGGGAGCTTGGCCGGGGGATCAGCTGCCATAGCAAAAACAGTGATAGATGCCAAGAAGAATAGGGCAGAATTAGATGAGCAGAAGCGCCATAACCTGGCCATGGAGAAAAAAGGCAAAGGTGTTAAGAGAGCCATGAGTAAGTTTAAAAAAAACAAGAGCCGCTTACAAACCAAGATATTGAAGCTTTAATCAAGCCACTGGGCATCAAACATTTTAGAGGTGTGTACATGTCTGATTCTTTACCGGAACAACCACTCAACAAAGAGTGTGGCATTGTTAATTTGGATGAGTACAAAAATCAGGGCACTCACTGGATCTGTTATCTTAAATATTTAAACGATGAGGCATTTGTGTTTGATTCATTTGGAGGTGTTCCACCTGAAAATTTAATAAAATATCTAAAATCAGCTAATCTTTATTACAATAATGCCCGTGTTCAAAACTTCAAAGATGTTAATTGCGGACATCTGTGTTTATCTGTTCTCAGATATATGTCTCAAATAAATAAACCATCAATTGAAAATTTTCAAAAGGCCTTGTGGTATCTAAAACATCATGGGGGTATTCCATCTCACCAGCCAAAATTCAATATTGAAACTCAAATTGCATGATGATATAGTGTATCCCAAAACAATAGCTCTCAGAGCATTTTACGGCATGTACTTGATACCTAATATTACACACCACAACAACACAATTGCAGTAGGGGATCAAAAAATTGTCATCACTCCATGGCAATATAATCTATCCACTCTAAATGCTCAATTACCCAGAGGTGTAGTGTTAAGTCAAAATTCTGTCACTCACAGAGTAGAGATTGTATCTGCTACAGAAACAGTGCATCTGGGTACTATAGGAGAGCTGTTAGGCTTTGAGAACAACACAAAACTTGAACCGGCCATCAAACACACTGCTATTAATATACCTAAATTCTTAGCCATAGAGACTCTGAATATTCACTGTAATGTGGCTGAGGGTATGATCACCAAATCAAATGGCATAGGCACTCACAAACAAACCGGCATCATTGCAACATTCAAACCTAATTCCGAATTCATGGAGCCAATCATCTACAATCCATCCCCAACATTATATTTTCCTGTGTGTCATAATAGAATAGATTACATTGAATTGATGGTCACTAATGAAAAAGAAGAATTAGTTGATTTTGCTGGAGCCACAACAACTGCTATCATAGAGATTAATATTTAAATAAAAATACATACAATGGAAAATATTGAGAGTTATGAGCTACAATCATTCCCCCCAAACAGGAGGACATTTGCAAATTTAAATCAACCCAACACAGAAATTGAGATTGATCTTGATGTAGGGGATGGATTTATACACCCCCACAGAGCAGATCTATACATCAAATTTGATGTTGTGAAGCTCGATGGTACAGATTATCCGGCAAATTCTAATATAAGATTGGTAGACAATTTTGTGCCGCATCTGTTCTCTGAAATTGAGATCAGAAAGCATGGCGTTGTTATAAACAGAGTGGATTATCCCGGCATTACCTCCACAGCTTTGGCTACATTAAAATTATCCAAGACCGAGGCTTCTTACTACAAAATAGGGGGATTTGAGGCTGGTGATAAGATATTATCTAAAAACCACACTGTACTGTTCCCCATGCGCCTGTTGCCAGGATTCTTCTCGGATTACAAAGAAATTATGTGGAAGGGTGGTTTAAGAATTACATTTAGAAGAGCTGCCAATGATAATAATGCTTTGATGAGGTACAGCACATTAAACCCTACAGGGGAAGCTCTGCCTAATACCCTACCTGATGAGGGCAAGTGCATTATTCAGACTATGGAGCTAAGAATCCCAGTTGTTGAATATGAGGCCAGTTATGCTCTTAAATACAAAGCAGATATAATAAAAAATCCACAGATTCCTCTGCAATTTTACGCATATCAATGCGTACAGAAGCCCGCATCTGGTACTTATTATGAATTTGATGCTACAAATTCATTCTCTAGTATTCAATACGACATGCCTGATTTTGTAGTGGTACTGTTTCAGACTGGGAGACACAATAATCAGGAAAAAAATTCAAGTAGATTTGATAACTGCAACATCAAGAACATATATCTTAAAAATGGCAGAAATGAGGTTTTTCCTAGAGAAAATTACAATTTAGACATGTCCAAGGATGATTTTCTCAAATTATATGAAGCTTTTTCGGCTTTCAAAAGGGTTACTACTGGCAGTACTGATATGTACTATTCACCAGATGAATTCAAGACACAGAGACCCATGTTTGTAATTAACACCTCAAAAAGAAAACAGGTTGTGGTTAATGACAGGACAAACATTAAAATTATCTGTGAATTCCACGAGGCATTACCAGATGACACCATTTGTAGCGTTATTCTCATAGGAGAAAAATCATATGTTTATGATGTAAGAAATGAGCGGGTCACAGAGCAGTTCTAGAAGCACAATTCAAACACAGAAACCCTTTGGATATAAAACAATACTTTACCGTCAGTTACCTACCCATTTTATACCACCTCTGCTCGTAGCAAATACCTACCCAAAACACAACACATCTGCCAAAAGCTGAAATACAGAAATATTGTAATAATTATTCTGTAAGTTACAGACTTATGTACAACAAGACCAAGCCTAAATGCAATTCAGTTTGCAATGACAATATCCAGGAATTTCCTCAATATGATGGATGGTCCCTGAAAAAGGCATAGTATAGATAAGAATTTCTCTTTGAGTTCCATGACAAATGACATGTAATTTCCCTCGGAAAAAGGCACAGTGTAGGTAATATCAACAGATATAATCACTCAGGCATTTACTAATGTCTCTTTGATGATGAATAACTCTCTGAAAGGACACAATAAAGATTTTATCTGTTGGCATACAACTCCCAGGCTAGCATGATTAATTGTTGGCAGAAACATGGGACTGATCAAAAGATTGGAAAGAACATGCAATGTTTACTTGACCTCCATTCTATTGTATTGATTATGCAGTTTCGGCCGTATTGTTGAGCTAATATTTTTACCCAGATAACAAAACTCTGGTGATTCTTAATAGAGAATAATTTTGCTCTGTTATACCAAATTTAAGATCTGGGAGCTATCAACTAGCTCAAAATCTTACATATGGAATGCCACATCTATCAGGACTCGAACCCAAAGCCCCTTTGTTTACAAAACAACAATATTAACATTTTGCCATCAGATTTTATGAGGACTCAAACCCGAACCTTTTGATTACAAGGCAATAAAAACCATGCACCACACTCCACTGGGTCTCAGAACCCAATAGATATCAATTCAAAATTCCTGGGATTTTGACAGAAAAACATACTATAAGCTTAATTTCTGGTGTGGCCAAAAATTGACAAATTTATGAACAAAAATCTGGCTGATGCAACTTTTGTAAGTATGCACAAATCAATCTGAAGAGCTCGTACTTTCTGAAAAATTTCCGAGGGCATTTTTTACAAAAATCTTGAATTATAAGAGCTCCACACTTGCTCAAAAAGCTCATATGGGCATGTTGAGCAAGTTTTAAGTGTAGCAAAGCTGCTTGAGGGGGGCTCGTACTTTCTCGGGTTTATGCCCCCACCAATCCCACTACTTCTATACTATTGACCACGTTAAGTCCTTTCTCCGTTAAATCAGATTCTGAAGTGCTCTTTGGAATGAGCCCCTCTTCAACAACTTGTCCATTTACAGTAAGATATAATTTATCAGATCCCACATCTAAATTAGCTTTATATGTTTTGTAAAATGGGTATCCAAAAAGTAACTCAGTCTCTAAATTCCTAATGACATAGGCTAAATCATCAAAGGTAACTCCAGCTATTTGAAAGTGAATCCTTCGACAACCCACAACTCGGGATCTCTCAATTCCGGACACTTTTGAAGTCTCAAACCTGGGAGCTTCTCTGTTAATTTTAGCCACATTCGATAACTCATAACGGTACACTCGCTGCCGGTGTCTAAAGTACAGTTAATTTTAAACCCAAAGCGTCAGCCATAATTTCAGATTTCTTATTAGAATAATCAAATTCTTCCAAAGCTGTCAATCGAACAAAGTTCCACTGACTAGGAGCAGCATCAAGTTCTAAAAACAAAACCCATAAAATTTCTTCTGTAAATAACCTACCTTCGCTCCCATAAACTCCACTATCTTCATGGGTTACCGTTGTGAATGAAAGAGTATGACGAACTGTCATAAGGCATTCTGGTAACTTGAGTTTCGTGTGTGGATAAAATATCCCAACTCACGTCCTAAGACGATGAACTCGTCTAGTGTAGAGAATTCACGACAGGTGGAATGCCAATGCAGTATAAAAACTTTGTTGCTTTCGTAGTTACGCGAGGAGTCGCTAGATGGCTCTGACCGTTGTGCGTATTTAAATTGTAAATTCCTTTGTTTGATATCCGATTTGCTCGAGGTTTGCTTATGCACAGGGACATTTTGATGTGTCGGCCACTGCACGCATGGGCAATTCGCAGTAATGGCGGAAAATAATAAAATTTACAGCGTTTTGGTCTAGATGCCATTGTTTAATTAACAGCAAAAAGTTTATCTCAATAAGCATTACAATAGGTTTTTTAACGCATACACATATTTGTTAACGTGTGGTTTCTAAATCATGTAAATTGTTGATTGGTAAAGACAATTGTGCTCTGCGAAAAAGGATGGTAGTTATCGATAGGGGTGCGCGGTGATCGAAAAGAGACTTCCGGAAAAGAAAAATGGAGTGAAGAAAGATATGTCACGACTGTTGAGGAAATTGTAATTGTTTCCAGTGGTTTCTGGACGAATCTGACGTCTGCTGTTAGGATAAAACGGCGGATAAAAGCATGGAGTAGAAGTACAACGCAGAAAAAACGTTGGAAGTGAGGCGAGCTCTCGGTTCCCAGAGAGGTAAGGAGTGGACTCGTGCATGCTGGATTCTTCGTTCCCGAGACACAAGGTAAGGAAACTAAATTTCCTTAAATGACTTTGAGAAGAAGAAAATTCTCGCAAATCGTGGTACCTACGGATACGCAAAGTTCGTTTAAGAGATAGCTATCTCGCGTGTGTTGGAACTTATGTGACACGGTACTAGTACTCGCTACAAACCATGCGATAATTACAAAATGGCCATCGACGCCATGTCTGAAAAAGGTTGTGTGCACACATAAAACGATCTATTCTCGTTCAAGAAACGTACAGTACTTGCCAAAATATACGAGGAGCATATTCCAAGATTGGTTTTATGTCAATTTTAGGAAGTAATATGGACTTTTGTAACCCATTTTATATAACATAAAATGTGCATGCTAAATGACTATAAATGGTAATTTTTTCGGTCACGTATCGACAGTTGTTTCACGTCTCATAGTTCAATAGGGACTGATTGATAATGCTTTCATAAGCAGGAAACATGTGTTATATTCAACTCAATAAATAAGTTCACTGTTTCTTGTGTTCATATTTGCGTTCTTCAACATTTTCTTTCATTTGTATTTGGTTGTTTGCGAAAATGCTTAAATGATTAATTCTTCTTTTACAGAGGGGGGAATTTCGCATGTGTAAATTGGGTTAGTGCTGTTACTATGGAAAGTGGTTATTGTTAGTTGTAAATTAAGTATTTTCTATTTGGAATCTTAAGGTATAGAAATTAAATTTCCAGCGATCTGCACGCGTCACCAGCGCTATCAGGCAAAGTTTCTTAAAACAAATAAATCGAACTAATGACATTTAGCACGTTTCAAGATCGTTGAGACTCAGTTATTGAGTCGTTGTTGTCTGGTTTAAATCAATAAGTTGAACGAATGTCATGTAGTTCGACGCAAGATTACGAGGACTCAAGTGCAGAGGGGCTGCGTTATTGGATTTCTTGTTGGGTTTCAAGTAGGTTAATCTTTAGTTGGTTAATTGCTGTGGTTAAAGCTAATATTAATAATGGCAACAGAGCAGGAACCGGTCACATTAGATTCCTTGTTCGCCTTTATTAAACAAAGTCAGGAAAGGTACAAGGAATGCACTGAGTCACTGAGATCAGAACTCAGAGACAGCAATCAGTTGCTCAAATCAGAACTCAGAGACAGCATTCAGTTGCTCAAATCAGAACTCAGAGACAGCAATCAGTTGCTCAAATCAGAACTCAGAGACAGCAATCAGTTGCTCAAATCAGAACTTGTAGCTCATACAAGTAAGGTAGTGGGAAAACTGCAGTCTGATCTAGAGGGCACCAGTAAATGCATATCAGAGCTGCAGAAAGATGTAATTAAAACAAGTGAGGGTCTGCACGATCTCACGTTTTCAGTATCACAATACAGGGCTGAGTTGGTAGAAAAAAGGCATGAGTCTTTGACAAAGGAGTTTGATTTGTCAGGGAGTAAAGTTGAACTGATGAATGGTGTTGTAACTTCTTCTGCGGTCACCAATTGCATGTGTACTTCACATTCGGTCGAACATGACCACTGCACAGGCACTCTGACTTCCTGGTCGGAAAGTTATGCACAGAGTACCAGCGAACTGAACCGAAACAGAACGTTAGAGAAAAAACACCACAAGGGTAATAAAGGAAAATATTTGATAAGCGAGGAGTGGTCTTTTGGGGTGTCGGGTAACAGAGACGAGTCTTTCCCTGTCGGCTTCTGCACAAAAGATGCATCTTTCCCAAAACCGAGCTTGCAAATTCCTTTACTGGGTGTTGGTTGTAAACAAAGTGGTTCTCTAGGTTCATCTTCGTTGAGTAAGCGTGTCCACACGGTGCAAGTTGATACAGGGTGTCCGGAAAGTAAGGTGGATTCTCAGTGTCTACACTCAAATTCAGTATCATCTCAGAACAAATCTATCCTGTCTGTTGTGTCTGTTGGGGAAAATAGTATTGACTTACCTTTAGTGTCCATAGTTCAAGATCATTCGGTACACAACGTAGTCATACCAGTAGTTGGGTATCCATTGCAGACTGTTGTGAGGAATTCAGTAATTGTGACGGTTCTGTCAATCCGCACAATATAATTATATGTTTATTGAAATTATTAATTTCATATTATAAAAATCACTTTATATTAACGTTTAAAAAAATGTATAATTATTACTTTGTACAACGTTAAGTATGTTTTATGTTATTCATTGCACTATACGCTGTATAAACGAGATATTTGGAATTCTAACGTTGATATAGCAACGAGAATCAATAGTCATTATGTAGTAGTGTGTCTGGCAAAAATGGAAATATAGGTAATAGTGAACTGCATATTACTCAGTTATTTCACTAATATATAGACCTATAGAAGTTGTATCTTCACCTTCGCGTTTTTAGTTTCAAATATTTATGAACGAAATGTAATCGTGCAAATGATTGACTTGTGCACATCACAGTATAATTGGTGGCCAGTAAGGGGAACGTTATCAGCACGATCTTGAGTGATGTGTTTTGCGTAAGTGTTAACTTACACCATTGTTCTCGTGAGTCTAGTTTGTACATAAATTTATATTATGTACGCATCAAGTAATCCTTATAATCTGAGATCCAAAACAAGTCTTACAGCTAGATCTATCAATTGTGGTGATGAACCTGATGAATCACAAAATAAGAATGGTGCCATGAATATGGTGAAGTGCTGCAAAGACCCCGATAAGGAAAGGTTGGTAGCTTGTGAAAATTGTGGCCATTGGTATCATTTACAATGTTTGGGTTTGTCCGATAAGCATTGGGAATTATACCAGTTAAATGAAAATTATTTCTGTACAGATTGTGATCCTTCTTATGATCCGTTCAGTATTGAAGCTTTCGTGGAATGGAAAAGAAGTCAAGAAAATGTTCAAGAAATTGACATTCGTCCTTCTGTGTTGGCAGAGACGTCAACGGGGCAAAGTAATGTTCCTTTTCAAATGTTTGATCTGCTGGCAGAGTTAAGAAAAATCAGTGAGTCACAACATATGGAATTTACAAAAATTAGGGAAACTCAGGAGTCTCAACAGCTTGAGTTTACAAAAATGAGGCAAACTCAAGATTCTATGAGGCAAACTCAGGAGTCTCAACAGCTTGAGTTTACAAAAATGAGGCAAACTCAAGAGTCTCATCAGCTTGAGTTTATAAAAATCAGGGAATCTCAACAGGAAATTCAAAATTCACAGCAACTACTCAAGCTTGACTTCCACGATTTGAGTACATCGTTACGAAAGGAATTAGCTGAAGTTGCCGAGTCCTGCAAATTAGCAACACGTTCATTACATCAGGAAATGGAAAGAGAAGTGCAAGGACTAACAGAGAAAATCGAGGAAGTCAACACTACTTGTACAGAGAATTCTGATAAACTTGCTGGATTGACTGATCAGATTACAGAATGCCAGAACAATGTTTCAGGGTTGTCTCGGCAAGTTCAAAGACTTGAAGTCGTTGTGAGCAAGGACGAAATAACTAAGCGCGTGGAAGCATGTGAGGAAAATATTACTAAGTTAACATCTAATATTTCGACTAATGTTGAATCAAGTAATCCTGTACAAGTTTACAGTTCTCATGTGAATAGTAACTGTCAACCTGGTATTCCTGCACGGAACCTAACCTCTTCTAAATCATCTGATTCTTCAGCGTGTGATGTTTCTGATGATGAACACAATCGCATTGCTTTACAAAGACACAAACGTTCTAGTAATAATCGAGTGAGAACTAGTAATACTAACAAGTTATGTCAATCAACCCGTTCTATATATTCTGATGGTTCTGGTCAGCAAAGAAAGAGGCAAGTAAACCAAAAGTCAGCAAATCCGAAGAATCATCGATGTGATTATCCTGACAATTGTATGCGTTCGCTTACTCAAGAACCTCGACGGCTGGTAAGATTGAATGAACTTACTGTTCTGCCTAAATATTCTGGAGATCCTGAAAAATCAAGTCCACGTAAGTTTATTAAAACTTTAACGTCCTACTTAGACTTACTGCAAGTTCCTGACATGCAAAGGCTTGAATGTATTACTAATTGTTTTCAAGGACCTGCAGAAGGTTGGTATAATACTCATGTCGATTCGTTTACATCGTACAAACAGTTTGTTGACGAATTTCTGAATCACTACACGTCTTATTCGTTAACTCAGGCTCAATTATCTGAACTTAGAAGTCGTAAATATGATCCTAAATCGACGAGTAGTATGGAAGTTTTTGCTATTCGTACGCATTCAGCATATTATAATTTAGTTGATCGTCCGAATGATGCAGAAGTTATTGATATTTTAATCAATCAGTTGCCCACATCTATTGCACAAACAATATTAGCTGCTAGATTAGTTAAAATGGATGATGTAATTGCGTTACTAAAGAGGTTGGATTTAGTGAATTCAAGATCAAACAAGAGTTTTAATGTTCATGATAATGTACGTGAAAAAAATTTCCGACATGATGGGAATAATTCTAAAAGTTTTACCGACAATAATAGTGCAAGGGCAAAACTGAGAGTTCAGAGTGTTGCTAAAAGTTCATCGTTTGTGAATGATGATGAACCTAATGGAAATCAAGGTTCAAGACGTAACGTAAGACCTAATGATACTGTTCATTTTGTTTCTTCTAGCGATGAAAATAAAAGAAATAAGATTCCACGTACAGATGTTCCGTTTGTTGCTGAAAACCAACAATCAAACTCCAGCCAGAAGACGATGATATTTAATAGAAATAATAATTTTGGGAAACCTAACCTAACTAACAGACCATATAATCGTTACAGACGTAATGGTGCAGGAACTCAAAATTTCCGGCAAAATAGAAGTCCACAAAGCTCACGATTCTTCAACAATAATGGTAGATTTATGAGCAACAGTTTAATGCCAGAAACGAGCAAGAACAACAGCAATTTACACTGCGTCCTAACTCTCAGTTCTCTAACAATAATTTCCACTCATTCCAACCATGCAGTGTATGTGCCAATTGCGGATATTCGTCTTCTCAGTTGTCAACGGGAAACAGTTGCAATGCAACTGCAGTGGCGAATACTCCATTAAATGAAAATGCTCCATCTTTCGATCCAAGAGAAACTTCTTGTAAACAGTTCATTTCTTCTGTCCCTGAAGCAACATTAAACGAACGTCGCGGGTGAACGTGGACCAGTTTGCTCGCACTAACATAATGGATGGTCCGTCTAAATCATATCGTAGTGATAATATAGGCACAACTTGTCAGTATGCTGTATTAAGTAATTCCGTTTTACCTGAAGTTGATCATTGTTATCCACTTTCAATATTTTTTCAATTAGATTGGTACGAAGATGAACCTACTTGGATTTTAAATGATACTGGTATACCTACTCCTATTACTGATCAACCTTTGATCACAGGAACAGTTTGCGGTATTACGATACAGTGTGTCATCGACAGTGGAAGCCAGTGTAATTTAGTCAGTTATGAATTATGGTGCAGTATAAAATCAATTATTCCGAGTGCCAAACTGGATACAGTGGATCAACTTAAGTTATTGCCGTTTGCAGGACATCAGAAGTTTCGTGTTGCTGGTCGGAAGATTATAAGTATTTCAATTAACTCGGAAGTTTTTACTTTGGAGATGTTCGTATTGAAGCAACTGCATGCTGAATTAATTCTCGGAATACCATTTTTAAGGCAATACAAAGCTGTACTCGATTTTAGAAGAAACGAAATTAGTTTGATGGCGTCTACTGGTTCCGAATTGGTTCAGCCATTTAACTCTAGCAAAATCACAACTGATAGGGATCGCTGCCAGATGCAGGAAGTTACTATAGTCAAAGAAGCAGAAAATTTACTTGTCGTTTCTCTAGATCAGATCACAACGAAGGTGCGGTCGTGTGAATCACTCAACACGGAGCAGCAGTCTCAGCTTGAGAATCTAATAATAGAATACCATAGTTTGTTTTCTGATCGACCCCGATCTGCATTCGTAGAACCTTATCGAATTGAACTAGACACAAAGGAACCAATCAAGGCACCTATATATCCGGTACCGTTCGCCAAAAGAGCAGCGTTAGAAAGGGAACTAGAGAAATGGAAGGCCTGGGGAATAATTAAAGAGATGTCTTCGCCTTATTTAAACCCAGTACATATCGTCCCAAAATCTAATGGTGAGTGGGGTCCAGTGGTGGATTTTCGTCGCCTAAACCAACATGTAATTTCACCACTTACCCATGTTGAACCTATAAACGAGCTACTTCAACATTTTAAGGGTGCAAGATATTTTTCTTCGATTGATCTCTCCTGTGGATATTTTCAAATACCACTTACGCCCGACTCATATAAGTACACAGCTTTTTCGTATCGAGGACGACAGCACGTGTTTTGTTACTTGCCATTTGGTATAAAATCAGCTGTTTCTGTTTTTGTTGAGAGAATGAATAAGGTGTTTGGACCGGAGACTCATTCATTTCTGATGATATATGTGGATGACATTTTAATATTTAGCCCAACAATAGAGAAACATTTTGAACATCTTGATTATGTTCTACAGACATTGCAGAAGACGAACATGTCCATAAAATTTGCCAAATGCAAAATTTTCCAAACGGAAATTAAGTTTTTGGGTCATGTGGTGTCTGGTTCCGAGATTAAGGTCGATCATGATAAAGACTCAGCTATTCTACAGTTTCCTGTTCCTCAAAACAAAAAGTCACTTCGCAAATTTTTGGGACTGGCAAATTGGAGAAATCGTTTTATACAGGGATTTTCAGATATCGCTAGTCCATTATATTATCTTTTACGCAAGAATGTGCCATTTTATTGGACACCTCAGTGTCAAGAAGCTTTCTTGTTATTAAAGAATGCTCTAATTTCAGCACCAGCATTGAGTCAACCCGACTTTGAGTTGAGGTTTTGTGTTTCTGTTAATGCAAGCCAGAAAGGATTAGGTAGTGTACTTTGGCAAGTTGATAATGATGAAATTCGTGTCATACAATACGGCAGTCGTTCTCTTAGAGGAGCAGAGATTACATATAGTACACACGAATTGGAATGTTTAGCTATATTATTTGCTCTGGAGAAATTTGCTATATATTTTAAAGGAACTGATTTCAACTTATATTCAGATCATAAGTCGTTGTATTGGCTTAAAACTGCACAATCACTTAATTCTCGTCTTACGAGATGGGCTCTCAAACTGCAGTGTTTTGATTTCACGTTATATCATGTCCCAGGAGTTTCGAATAATATTGCTGATACGTTGAGCAGATTTCCGCCTTGTACTACTTATTCTGCACTTGATGATAAATTATATATCAATCAAGTAATTATGGAAGATTCACAAGATGATACTTCTTCTATTTGGTTAAAAGCTCAACGAGCAGATGAAAAATGCAATAATATAATTTCTCACCTGGAAGATAGTGCAACGGATAAAGAACTTTACAAAGTATCTTCTTCACAACAAAATTCTTTTTTATAAACCCAATTCAGATGAAATTTGTAAACTTGTAGTGCCACGTGAGCTTATACCTTTGGTATTGCACAAAATGCATGATTTAAATGGACATTTTGGTTATCAGAAGGTTTTAACAGCTTGTAGAAGAGCATATTTTTGGCCGTACATGAGAAAATCAATTAGAAATTACCTGAAAGATTGCTTAGAATGTGCACGAACAAAGATTGTAGGTCGGCCGTTGCGGAGAGATGAATATCACGTCGTTTCTCACAAACCACACGATTTCCTCTCTATTGATTTAATCGGAAAATTACCAAGATCACGTACATATGAATATCTCCTCACAATTGTAGACGTTATGTCAAAGTTTGTTATGATTTATCCGTTCAGAAAAGCGACTGCCAGGGAAATTATCAATCGTTTTGAAGAACAATATTTTAAACATTACCCTGTATGCAATGTATTATTATCAGATTGTGGAAGCCAATTTACATCAAATGAGTGGAAAGCCTACATGGATTCAAGGAAAATTAAGCATATTACTACCACTACATACAATCCGAAATCTAATCCTATTGAGAGGTACAATAAGGAGATTGTTAGGTTACTGCGATTATTCTGCAATGATAATCACACCACTTGGTATCCAAAAATAAATTATATTATTCAGTTATTAAATCATTCATGCTCTTCAGTTACCGGATTATCTCCTAGTGAACTTTTCTTACATGAAGATATGAAGGACTCAATATTTGAAGAAATCGGCTGGCTAGAACAAATTAAATCTTTGCCATGGAAACGCAAATTGTTTTTAGCAGAAATCAGGACTAGACAATCTAGAAGAAGTAGAAAGATTAAGAATGCATTGAACTCGATCAAACTTCAAACAGGAGATTTGGTTATGATAAAAAATAGGCAAGTTAGTTCTAAAATTAACAGCCAGATTCATAAATTGTTCAACTTGTATATTGGGCCATTCCTTGTCAAGGAAATTAAGGACAATAATGCAATTCTTTACACAATGAACCAGCAATATTATGGCAAGGTGAACTTTTCAAATCTTCGAGTGTTTAACTGTTCGGAAGAAAAGAGGAATCAACTCTTGTCTGAAAATTAAATTTATGAGAGTAGATACTGGAAAAAGGAAACCATTCTGTTTATTATTTTGTACAATTGAATGTTCTATTATGATCTGATTTGTTATTACCTGTTAGGCACAAATCTGTTTATGTGCAAGTTGTTGTCGAATGTCAGATAATATTGTGCATTTGTAACTTTGTTTTAGTTATGTTGATAACATCTGACTGATTTATAAATGAAAACTCCTCCTCGTTGTTTCGTAGTTTTCAATTTCCCGGAGCAGGGGAATGTTGTGACGGTTCTGTCAATCCGCACAATATAATTATATGTTTATTGAAATTATTAATTTCATATTATAAAAATCACTTTATATTAACGTTTAAAAAATGTATAATTATTACTTTGTACAACGTTAAGTATGTTTTATGTTATTCATTGCACTATACGCTGTATAAACGAGATATTTGGAATTCTAACGTTGATATAGCAACGAGAATCAATAGTCATTATGTAGTAGTGTGTCTGGCAAAAATGGAAATATAGGTAATAGTGAACTGCATATTACTCAGTTATTTCACTAATATATAGACCTATAGAAGTTGTATCTTCACCTTCGCGTTTTTAGTTTCAAATATTTATGAACGAAATGTAATCGTGCAAATGATTGACTTGTGCACATCACATAATCGAACCCAGAAGTTGCATTAGGTGTGGTCCTATGCGTGTTCTTATGCCCAAAAGGATTGCCAGTATGGCATGTGTCGTTTCTTTCATGAAATTAGGCACTGGTTATTCAGTCAGATATGGGAGGCGCATCAGAGTTAAAATGAAGTCACCTACTGACTCACTTCCCAAGAAAACTTTGGTAGTTAGTCGAACTGTTGCTGGAGGAAGAGTATCTCTCCATCCAAGCCATATTAGGAAGAGAAGAACAAAAAGGTCTCCTCGGAAAAGTACCAATACAAAAGTTTTGGGGGAAATTTTGAGTATTTGTCTTCTCTTGGCTTTGTCTCTTTGGTACAGGGTTAGAATGATCTGGCATCGCACTCATGTCAGAAGAAAATGGCATGGGATGCATATATTGAGTATGATTGCTCAAATATGAAGCCTGATGAGATCATCGGAGCGATCATCACTCTCTAATCAGTGATAGTAACTTTGTTTTGTACAAAATGTAAATATTAAAGATAATATATTTAGCTTGACGGATTTAATAACGTAGGTATCTTGGGGTAGTTTAAAATAAATTTTTGAATATAATTATCATTTGAATACTAACTTGTGTTTATTTTGAAACGTCAGTTCAGTTGGGGTCTAGTGTCAAGTTTATAGCTCAGGAAAAATATCTGATGGACAGTCTGTTGCGGGAAATTTGAAATGGGAGCATTTAACAAGTCAAGCAGCCTCACTATCATTTTGGAGCCAACAGCTTTTAAGTGGGCAGTATCATTTTGAATTTGTTGTTACATGTGCATGCAAGTTTCATTGTAAAATTTTGTGCGAATTTCTCGGGTAGAATCGTGTTGATTGGCGTTCTAAAGAAACACAAGGAAACATCAGGGACACTAGATGTTGTATTTGTTCGTCCTTGGGAAAATACGTCTCCACACATAGAAAATGTGAGAACGATAGGGTGTCGAGGGGACATTTGCCATTAATGTCGGCTTAGTCCTGACAGAAGTTCGTTTGGAGTCTGTATTTTGGAGAGTTAAAGTAACGACATTCAATAGATTTGCTTTCTCTCTATACATGGCATGGTGATGGTTGGGGGTATCTGAGATATGCCACCCGATGGTAACCAGTATTCAAGAGGAAAGAAATAAATTTCAATTAATCTTGCATAGCAGCGTGAAATTATAAGACATATAAAACGTATCTTTGGTTTACTTAAGGCGAGTATCCTGGTTCGGTTCCAGGATTAACAACAAAAATGGTAGTGATACATTTGGTGGCAGTGATTGCGCGCCATGTATTTACGGAGCTGTTGTCGTCATCTGTTTGATTTAGCTTCTGGTTTTAGTGAATTCTCCTTGCACAGTCGCAATTAAGGTTGCTGAGTTTGTCCAAACATCGAATTGTGTTTGTAAGATAAACATATTTCTGGCTACCTGACACACCAAATTTTGAGTTTTATGGGATCTATTTTGAATGTAGATATTGTGTAAAAGAAATTTAACATGTTAAAGGGTTCTGGGATGTTTCAACTGGTTAGCAAAGTATATTCTCAATTATGCCATGGTGGCATACCCGGTGGTTAACAGCAATGCTAATACCATTGTGAATAAATTGTCAAAAGTGTACTTTGTTCATTTGGGGATTCCTCAGAGGATAGTTTCTGATAATGGGCCACAATTTAAGTCGAAAATTTTTCAGAATGCAATGAAAACATGGGGGGTACAACTTGTTTACACTCCGGTGTACCATCCGAGCTCAAATTGGGTAGAGCGCTATCATTCGGAATTGAACCGTTTCATGAGAATACTCTGTAATTCCAATCATAACAAATGGCCGGAAAGAGTACCTGAAGCTCTGCGCCTTCTGAATGGTTCCATTTCGTCACAAACAGGATATTCTCCAATGGAGTTGAGATTAAACATGACAAAGAGTTTGACCGATATACCGACGCTGGGGGTCGATGCTAACAATGTCACGTGGAATGACAAGCTAGTCATGGCGAATCTGTCTAGCCTCAGTAAAAGGCAAAATAAATTGAAGCAACAAAATGCTAAGATGGATGAGAAACCTGTAGTGGGAGAGGGTAAGCTAGTCTTCGTTAAGAATCAGATCTTAAGTGGTACCGGAGATAAGGTGATAAGGAAATATTGTCACCTCTTTGTCGGCCCTTATCTTTGTGTAAAGAACAGTAAAGATTCTACACTTTAATTGATAGATTGTGTGACAGGAGAAAAAATGGATCACCAGTCGGTAGAAAATTGTAAAGTTTGGAATTGTTCAGAGGACAAGGTAAAAATGTGGGTGAAAAGATTACTAGATTTGAATTTGGAAGGTGTGGATGAATAGTTACAGACGATGGGGGTTTAGCTGTGAATCAGACGTTGTAGTTAAGGACAGTGTAGATAAAGGCGGGGTAGGGGAAGTTCAAGGTTAAAATTTCTCGTATGGGTAAAGTGAGATTGAGCCTGCGGCGGGCGAGTTGACCAAGTAGGTGACATTTCTGCGGCGTACTAGCATGCGAGATGAGCCTGAAATCTTCCTGATTGCTCCAAAATAAGATAAGACATTTTCAATGATAGATTCCTCAAGGGTATTCATCTCATAAATATTAGAAACACCACTCTTTGCATTGCTGTTGTTGTCATGTCTAAGAAAATACCAACTGTAGCGCAATGGGGTAGTAGCACACCAGGCTTATACTACGCCTTTAAATAGTGATTAGCTCAGATAAGATGAATCCAGAAGCAAAATAAAAGTTGTTTAGGTAGTTCCATGGGGGTGATGTTGAGTTTGCGGGTGAGGGCAGGTATGATGTGGTAAAGGTCAAGTTAGGTTATGCTTGCGGCGGGCTAATAGTCAAGTAGGTATAATGTTGCGGTGGGCCTAGGCATTTATTTATGTTCTGCTCCAACCAAAAATATACAAGCCACTATGTTTTGCAGGACACCAAAACACATGCGGGGTTCCTTCTTTCGGGAGAATGATGGAGTCACCAGAGTTGGTCATCCGGGATGTCTCATATTGTAAACAATAAATTAGTATGTCTGTATATATTAAATATGTATATTAGTGAATATGTAGAATATGAATGTTTATTTGATGTAAGTCTAAAATTAGTATTGTATCAAAAGTATTGTGTGAGGGTTCAGCCCTATGTTGGGCGCCATTTATGACGAACTGTCATAAGGCATTCTGGTAACTTGAGTTTCGTGTGTGGATAAAGTATCCCAACTCACGTCCTAAGACGATGAACTCGTCTAGTGTAGAGAATTCACGACAGGTGGAATGCCAATGCAGTATAAAAACTTTGTTGCTTTCGTAGTTACGCGAGGAGTCGCTAGATGGCTCTGACCGTTGTGCGTATTTAAATTGTAAATTCCTTTGTTTGATATCCGATTTGCTCGAGGTTTGCTTATGCACAGGGACATTTTGATGTGTCGGCCACTGCACGCATGGGCAATTCGCAGTAATGGCGGAAAATAATAAAATTTACAGCGTTTTGGTCTAGATGCCATTGTTTAATTAACAGCAAAACGTTTATCTCAATAAGCATTACAATAGGTTTTTTAACGCATACACATATTTGTTAACGTGTGGTTTCTAAATCATGTAAATTGTTGATTGGTAAAGACAATTGTGCTCTGCGAAAAAGGATGGTAGTTATCGATAGGGGTGCGCGGTGATCGAAAAGGGACTTCCGGAAAAGAAAAATGGAGTGAAGAAAGATATGTCACGACTGTTGAGGAAATTGTAATTGTTTCCAGTGGTTTCTGGACGAATCTGACGTCTGCTGTTAGGATAAAACGGCGGATAAAAGCATGGAGTAGAAGTACAACGCAGAAAAAACGTTGGAAGTGAGGCGAGCTCTCGGTTCCCAGAGAGGTAAGGAGTGGACTCGTGCATGCTGGATTCTTCGTTCCCGAGACACAAGGTAAGGAAACTAAATTTCCTTAAATGACTTTGAGAAGAAGAAAATTCTCGCAAATCGTGGTACCTACGGATACGCAAAGTTCGTTTAAGAGATAGCTATCTCGCGTGTGTTGGAACTTATGTGACACGGTACTAGTACTCGCTACAAACCATGCGATAATTACAAAATGGCCATCGACGCCATGTCTGAAAAAGGTTGTGTGCACACATAAAACGATCTATTCTCGTTCAAGAAACGTACAGTACTTGCCAAAATATACGAGGAGCATATTCCAAGATTGGTTTTATGTCAATTTTAGGAAGTAATATGGACTTTTGTAACCCATTTTATATAACATAAAATGTGCATGCTAAATGACTATAAATGGTAATTTTTTCGGTCACGTATCGACAGTTGTTTCACGTCTCATAGTTCAATAGGGACTGATTGATAATGCTTTCATAAGCAGGAAACATGTGTTATATTCAACTCAATAAATAAGTTCACTGTTTCTTGTGTTCATATTTGCGTTCTTCAACATTTTCTTTCATTTGTATTTGGTTGTTTGCGAAAATGCTTAAATGATTAATTCTTCTTTTACAGAGGGGGGGAATTTCGCATGTGTAAATTGGGTTAGTGCTGTTACTATGGAAAGTGGTTATTGTTAGTTGTAAATTAAGTATTTTCTATTTGGAATCTTAAGGTATAGAAATTAAATTTCCAGCGATCTGCACGCGTCACCAGCGCTATCAGGCAAAGTTTCTTAAAACAAATAAATCGAACTAATGACATTTAGCACGTTTCAAGATCGTTGAGACTCAGTTATTGAGTCGTTGTTGTCTGGTTTAAATCAATAAGTTGAACGAATGTCATGTAGCTCGACGCAAGAGCTTAATTCACAACGGAGGAGGGTTTAAACACATTTTACTACTTGAAGGAACGTCCCATGGGGATGCTCTCGCATTAAGTTCACTGGGCGTTGATTCTCGATCAACTTCACTCTGAATTCCAAATTCCTTGGTAACAGTATTATTTCTATCAACAGTCCATCCTCTTTGATAAAAAGGGTTCTTTCTTCGATTCTAAAATGTTCTCCCTCCTCTCTGAGCGTTCCTGTACTGTGGTTTTCTATAAAAGCGGTGTTTTGTAGAACTATCATTAGCTTCAGGCATTCCCTGAGAGCGGGACTGGTCTCAATAATTCAATTGCCGGACCCTAGCTTGTTTTGGTCTCCTGTTCTCTAATCTGGGATTGTCTGCTCTCCAGCCCTCCAGTTGCTCCGAGGCTTCATATCTCCTCAAGAAACTAGTGAGTTGGTCGAAGTTTTGTGGATCACTTGTAAGTACTAACTGACGCACTCGCTGTGGTAGTTGACTAATAACCAAATTCAGGGCCTCGGTTTGGACAACGTTATCAACAATATTACAATACGAGCCATATGTGTCCCAACAATATTCTTCAAGTGACAGGACACAGCTCCTTGAATACCGTTTGTTTCTCAACGTCTGCATTTCCCTTTCCTTGGTATCAGCAGAGGCATATTGTTTTCCAAAGGCAGCACAAAAATGTTCGTAAGTCTTCCACTTCTTCTCATTTGCAACAAACCACACCTTAGCTTTCCCTACCATAAGAGAGGGCCAAAACTTCAATCTAAAAATCATAGGGACATTCATTAGATCCATGTGTGTTACTAGCTCTTTTAAATACCTCTCAGCAGAGACAGCATTAATCTCTCCAGTAAACTTTGAAAGAGCGTTAACATCATCAAGTAATTCTGAGGAACCCTGCGTTGCTTCTGGCCTTGGAATTATTATTTCAACACTCTCTATTCGTCCCCTCAATTTCTCAATTTCATTTTCAGTTTCCTTTTCTTTAGCTTCTCTAGCTGTTTTCTCCTGTGTCAAGTATGAGTTCCACTTTTCATAATCCTCCTTTTGTTTTTCTTCCAGCTTTAGTATTAATTCAGCTACTTGCTGCCTCTCACACGCAATTTCCTTCCTCAGAGTCTCCTTAATTTCTCTACATTCGTTTCGCCCCTCTTCTATTCTAGATAATAATTCTTTCTTATCTTGGCTGAGCAGCTTCATCAATTCTCCTCTTTCATCATTCTTTTTCTTTCTTGTTCATTTCTTATCCTTTCCTGTTCCTCTTTATCTTCTCTTCTTATCCTTTCCTGTTCCTCTTTATCTTCTTCTCTTATAATTTCTTGTTCCTCTTTATCTTCTCTTCTGATTCATTCTTCTTTTACTATCGTTGCACTCGACCTCTTCATCATCAGCTTTCCCTTTATCAGAACGGCAACTTAAAGTATCCATTTTTAATTTACAACGATCACTTCTTAAATTACGCTTCTGCATACCCTACTCAAACACATTTATCGAGCCCCGCGTTGCGGCGACAAAAAAATTATACCTGTTACGTTCCCCGGTTTGGTTTCAATGGATCTACTTACTTTTATTCCTCGACGGCGAGCATGAGCCTTACTGTATCAGCCTACTCTGAAGCCCTCAGGTAGTGGGAAATCAGATAAGGATATGTTTACTTAAATCTCACTAACTCTCGCACACAAAAAAATATATTTAGATGTCAGTTAATGTTAATATATTACACTTTCACTCGCAATTAAACTCCTTATTACAAACAAAGTCCTCCTCCGTAGTCGAGCGGGTTAAGGCGTTCACTCGTCTTGAGATCGTTCGCTGTGGGACGGCGTAAGTTCGAATGCGGCTCTGGTCCGAATTTATTCGGCCTAACTATAGGGTCAGTGGCAAACCCACCATCGTGAGGAAATTGGTGAGCTTCGAAGAAGTAGGCGTAATCCGGTCCCGGAAACCTACTATAACGACTGGGATACGTCGGGCTGACCCCCCGACTATTCTAATACTGGTTGCCGATCTCCACGCTTAGAGGTGACGAAGGAAAGTGTGGGAGGGAGACCGGCAGTCGGTAGGTATGCCTAGGCCCTTCATGGGCTGTTGCGCAAAGGATTATTATTATTACAAACAAAATTGTATTAAGATCATAATTGTTCTTGACTACACAAATTAGCACATTCACATTTCCAAAATCACTTCCATTATCTCGCAACATTCATAATATCTCTCTCCTAACAACCCACAATCAAATGTTTTAAGGTTAGTCCATAACCATAACAGACTACCCAATTGAACAAAACAAATTACGTCATCATAGACATTAACATATTAAACACTTAAAATGATAAAGTGGGTGCGTATCAAATTTCATTCATCCCCATCTTCGCAAATTAGCCAAAAGTGGCACAGAAAGCTAATGAATCAATGATGTCTTTAGTGAAAATGCTATAGACTTTTTTCTCATGTACTTGACACAGCGCTACAGAGTTAAGATGGTCATCGTACTTTGTAAATAGTTTTTGCGACGCAAAGCACTGAAACTACATTCAGCCTTTCAAGAAACAGACAGCGTCAAAAGTACACGTTATTATTTATTAATTCTCCTGTACCGTATGTTGCTCACTGTCTTAGAAACGGATCACAATATTCCACCTAAAATTGGCAAATATTTTGTTACTATACACGACATTAAAAGTGTATATCATATACATGCATGAAATTTAAATATCTACTTTTCTGTAGATATAAATATGTAGTACAGAACGGAAATGTTCTTAATGAAATGTCTCTAATTATATTCTTCCTTTAATAAAATTTGTTGATAGTATAGCTATATATCTTTTATAAAAGGAAGAACGTAAATTACTATTCTTACTGCACTTTCAAAAATATGTTTGGAAATTGTAGAACAAAATACGTACAATTATTTAAATTAGGCAAACACAGGAGATGTACTTCGTAGAACTTCAGCGAAAAATGCAGGCTTGACCAAGACTCTAACCCAGGCCTCTGGCATACCATGCCATTGGTCTACCACTTATTTTTCGGTTTCTGTACTTATTCTTAATTTTCACATATCTCGGTTTTTCTCACTAGGACAAACACAAACATCCATGTGTCCTAGCCGGGATTCGAACCCCTGGACCCCTGGCTTCGTAGCGTGATGCGCTGACCACTCCGCCACGGAGGTCGAGACAACAGCTACCGAGCTGGTCATCGCATCACGCTACGAAGCCAGGGGTCTTGTGTTGGAATCCCGTCTAGGACATGGACGTTTGTGTTTGTCCTAATGAGAAGAAACTGAGAATTTAAAAAAAACGAGATATGTGAAAATTGAGAGTAAATAGAAAAACGGGGGATACCACCGCTTAGGCGTATTCCTTAGGCGTATTCCTTCAACCAGTAATGGGGTGACGTGGGGTCAGCACGTCGAACCCTCAGCCATTATAGGAGATTTGCGAGGTCGGATTACGCTACTCACTCGTAGCTAGCTCCCCAATTTCCTCACGATGTTGGGTTGCCTCCGGTCCTATACACAGGCTGAAAACCCGGAGACTGAACCAAGCTGGACTCGAACCAATGCCGTCCCGCAGTCGAAGTCCAAAGCACAGCGCCTTAGACCACACTGCCACGGAGTATTACACAGAAGAAATACACAAGGAAGGTCATGTTTTTATTGCATGTACCCTGTTAAGAACTAAAAAGAAAATATGAAAGGATTTTCAATGCAAACTTAATTGTTGCATAATTTTAGCTTGATGTCGTTGAAAATAATGAACAGGTGTGGTGCATAATCAAGAGAATGTAATCTTAACCCTGTTATTCTCCAAAGCTTCAACCTGGCCAATATACAAGCCTCATAATAATGTTGCTGGTGTGCAGTTTTAATGGCTTCATATTCAAGCATATCCCCAGCAGGCAGGGGGTATTTTAATAAGCTAAAATGCAGAAAATAGCTGCTCCCTCGGGCTTCGTCCGCCTCTTCTTTTGTAAGACCGGATCATGGCCCATTGAGGTCGGAAACGGTTGTTCCTCGCTCTGGTTGCCCTGGCAACAACAAGAACAAACCTTGGCTGCGGAATTCAAATTAATTTGTATCCCCAGGTCAGAGTTTCCGCACTACGTCACAACGCAGTTGGCAGAAAACACAGCCGGCAAAAGGAACGCTCACTTTGTAGGTGTCTGCGAGCGATGCAAAAGGGACTTCGCTCGTGCACTCTTTTGTGACAGGGCATGTGGGAATAATTTCTAATGAGCCTCTCTCCCCATCTCTTCCTGGTCGTGAAACACCGGGAGAGTTCAAAGACCAACGATACGAGGTCTTTAGATCAAGTCCTCTCTGGTAAATAAACACTTCGTATTCCAGCAAAGTAAACAGAAAAAAGTACATTGGATTCGATATTCTGTTATTGGAAGAACTTTGCTCAAATATGCTTCTCTATTGTTACGACAATCATCGTAAAACTTCAAGAAATTTTGCTCATATAATAAACTAAAAAAAACAACATAAAAAACACTCTAGCCTTCTTAAATTCGAAGGTTTATGGCTGCAGCAACACAAGCCTTTCATCTGTCCCTCTCCTGGGCAAGATGAATTCAATCTTTTCCATCCTTACCAATTTCCTTTAGGTCCATCTGAACGTTATCCCTCCATCTTCGTCTTGGCCTTCCTACAGGTTTCTTACCATTAGGTTTCCCAACAAGAATCCTGTAAACTCTTCTTTCCTCTCCCATTCGTGCCACGTCGTCAGCCCATCAAAGTCTTCTTGATTTAATTATTCTAATAATGTCTGGACAGAAATACAAATTGTGCAGTTCTACATTATATAATCTTCTCCACTTACCTGTCTCCTCATCCCTTTTAGGTCCAAATATTTCTCTAAGGTTTATTATTTCAAATACCCTTAATTGATGTTACTTTTTTAATATAATGCAATTCTTCTTAAAATGATATTTGTTAGTTGTTAAGAATAAATTGAGGACTAAAAGTGATAAACGTTGTAAGTGCGAAAAGGGAAAGTGTCGGGAAATCGAATCGTTCCGCACATCAGCCCTTAAGAACGTTCACATTAGGGACCTCTTTACACGCCCTTTGAACACCTTAGAGGGCTGCCAGCCACTTTTCACGTTTACCACATTGTAAAGCATGGCACATTTCACAGTTTAACTTGGAAAACGTTGTTTGAATTATTGTGGCACTTACAGCGTTACCAATTTTAGTCTTCAATTATTGAAGTTCTCTTTCCAAAGTCCAGTTCAAGTTTTTCCCTTTTACAACTGTTCCCCACTCCAAAATTTAATGGAATATCTTTTGAACAGAAAAATCTTAAAATGTTCTAAAATGACCTGGAGATTATTTTAAGCCTTATTCTACCCTCAAGATATCAGAGCAAATTCTTAAACTATTCGTTTTCTAGTTACGTGTCTTCCTGACAATAGCATGATATTTGACTTTCATTGAAAATTTCCCTGATATTTAAGATAACCATTTGTAACTAATATGTCATAAATCTATTTTCTGTGAATTGTCTCCTACATATATACTCATAAATTTATTCCTTATTAACTTTTCCCCATCAGGTAAATTTTCACACAAAATAAAATAACAATTATATTTTCCGTGCAACAAGTACACATTACAAAAACAAAGTTCCTTCAATTTTCTATATACTTTAAGAATTCATAGTCCTGTGATTAACTTGCGACACTTTCGAAATTTAATTGTTTGAAATTTGATTAATTTCTCTCTTATCTTGGGATAAGAAGAAACAAAACTTCCTAATATTATTCAATTTCATTCAGGGTAAATTTGGAAATTTGTGCATGGAACAGTGGTGAAAACACTTCTGTGCATATATTAAGAGATACTATCCCATTTAACTTTGAACATTACAAAAGGTTAGTAGAATAATAAAAACTAACAAGAATAAAGTATTGCCCTTTAAATCATACATTATTTTAATTCCATCACAAATTACACACAAAAAATAAATTTACATGAACACGAAGTAAAGAAGGAAGAAACAATTCTTCTAGAAGAGTTTTCTCTTCGACAGTAAAGGCAAGAAATGAATACTGACTGAACTTTCTAGGCCTTCTTTAGATTTTTTAAGAAGTTTTAAACATTGAAAAACAGTTTTCTGCCATCCTACCATCTTCCTTTTTATCCCTTTAAGCCTTTTACCATTCGACTAATGTAATTACTTCTTGGAACGTTTGAAGGAGGCTTAGAGAACGAGGCCGAAACGCTCCGAATGGAAAACAAAACCCCTTGTAAGTGCTTTGTTATATTTTTCTTAACGATGAATAGTGAGAGATTTAATAAGGGCTGGAATCAAAAGTGCGTTCTTCTTGTTAACGTGGAAGTACCTAGAGCCATGTACTTCAGTAACATTTTAAAAGCTGGTGTTGGCAATGTTGCCAAAAAAAGCGTTGGAACTAGTTTATGCGTGAAAAAAACAATCCTGAAATCATACTAAAGATATGTATGTACATGTAGACAGTCTCTCCGTCTCAGGAAGTATTCACAAGACAGAAAAAGCAAAAATAATTACTTTTGTCCCATGTTAGGATAACGTCCCTAAGTCATATGATTGTACAGTCACGGACACTTCGGGGTTGTATCGGTCTCTTTACTTTCAATGGAATCGCCACAACCCAGAAGTGTCCGTCACTGTACCAGAAGACGTAATATTTCTGCTAAATCCCTAAATTTCACCTAACTTACGTATTTCCAGTGGTTTTACAAAGGTCTCATACCTGTCAGGACGCCATTTTCCTGTGTTCTGGTCCTGATGTGATACCACCCACTTCCAAATAGTCGACGACATTCTATTCTTGAAGTAACGGAGCGAGCATAAAGTTCATTGCTTTGAGAAACGTAGAAGGTTTGCCAGCGGACAAGGAGTTCATTCATCTGAGACTTGTGTACAAAGCAACCAAGTTATCACCTCGCCTGAGGATACAATTTCATACCAACGCTGATTTTATACGTTAGCAGTTGATAAGCAAATTGTCCATCACCATGTTTCTTCTCTTCATTACACCAAGCGAAAGCTTCAAGAATTGAAAGAATATGACAAACAAGCTGCTGAAAACCTTTGAACCAACATAAGTAGAAAATCATTTTTAAAAAACACGTAGGGTACAAGAGGAAAAATAATGAAAATATGCATGGACAATTTGCCAAGCAATAATTGTGCATCCCACTGTACCAATTGTCACAAGTATCACAGACATACTGGATGGACTAATCGCGCTTGAATCCCTTGACAAATGTGTTGATCAACTCAAGAAATCTAAGAGTGCCCTCCTTTTCATGCTGTTCTTTCTGATATCGCTTTCACAGTTTGGTAAGGCTAAGGTAAGGCCACTTGTCATTCGATGCCTTGTTGATGCAGTATCTCTTGGGACTGTGCACTCAGCGTTGAGATTCACTTCTAGGGTATCAAGTGCAACTCACCACACCATTAGACCAACTCGTGAGTCACTTTGCCGAACTTGCCACCATGATGAAAAAAAAAGTCCTTGAGTGACAGTTTGATTATCTCTGATATTCTTCTCCCACGTTCATTTGTCAACACGTCCTAACTGGTCTCAGGCAGGAGATCTGGTTTCACATTTAATTATGTTCACTTGGTAACCACTTGGGAGAGTCCTTCTCAGGTCAGGTAGTGTTCTCCTGGGACACGTTTTGGGTGGATGACCTTTCAGAACGTAATAGACGACCCTCTCTTACTTTTACTCCTGTGCCTACTACGTCAATTACCCACCTTCAAATAAACACTCGCCTATTAATCCCAACATGATGAGGGTGAGAAGGGAGGCAATTACCCCCTCCCCTAAAGAACCCAGATGTTTTAAAATTTACAACTTAAGGGTATTGTTGTTAACCCCCTGGCACTTGACGTTCATGTACTGCTTCCCTGCTTCCCTTCCTCCGAAGTTATGCTGCTGACTCTCATTAGTACAGAAAAGTTACGTCTTAATATCAGTGGAGTAACATTAGCATTTCGGGTGGGAATGCCAGGTCCAAAGAAAGACTACGCCCTTTCTTTCTTAATAGTTTACTTATGGGATTAGTCGATGTAAGTATTATCTATTTGAAAGTACAATCTCATTGTGTTTTGTTGTTTGAAGTCGGTCGGCTTCCGATAAAACATGATCCATTCATATACTCGTATAATACGAGTAGCTAGCAAATGAGATGCCTCACTATGCAACAAAGCTTTGGAAGACTGGTGTTTTATAGCTTTTTCGTTCTATTAGATTGTTCGTCAGAATACGCTACGCCATTCGGAGTATTTTACCCAAACAATAGTACATGCATAACAAACTATACTTCAGCACACTCATCTAACCAAGGAAATCCTTCGACATGACGCAAGTAATTAAAAAACCTACCTGAATCACAAATACTTCTAGAACAATAGTAAACACATAATTATTTTGGATGATCAAACTCAGTGCCGGATCTACAAGCCGAAAACCCCCCGGGAGGGGGGGGCGGAGGAAAGTAAGCCTTTATAGGGCCCTCAGACATTGTCATAGTGGAGGGTTCGTATATGCGTATGTAAAAAACAAACTTAGTTACTCAGGGGTACAGAAACGAATACAATATATACAGGTAAATGTAAAGTCCCCTGTACATATAGCACCGTGCCATAAAGGCACATTTATGGAATTTAGGGTTAGGGCCCCACATATTTTCGATGTCAGTCATCTTGGAGGTGATGTGATCAGCACCACGCTGGGGCCGCCTATAACTCCCCCCCTCCGCTCCGATGCCATTTGAGTTAAGGTTGGGTGTGCCCTAGAGCCGCTTTATACGGTGGGAAAGCCGGAAAAAATCCGACCTTAGATCACCCGCCTAAGATTTCCCGCGTGGGAAATCAGGCTAGAATTTTACGAGAAATGCAGCGGTGAAGGTTTCTGCAACATATGTTTAATCGGGAAAAAGTTATTACTACATGATTGTAACTAATGCATCATTTACCAGGTTTGAGAAAACAGTGTACTATGTATCACGTAACCCCCTTCCCATTTAAAAACGTTGAGTTGAATTTTGAGTTGGGTGTAGATATTTTGGTAATATTTTGCGGGGGGCCCAAGGCTTGTAGATCCGGCACTGATCTAACTATTGATTTATTTGGTTTATTTACTTCTTTTCTGCCACTTTTGGCTAATAGCGAAGATGAATATTATAGTGATGAAACTGATAAAGTTTAAGGGAGACTCACAAAGAATACCCATGCTAACCACTCCGCAACACAGGTCAGCGGATGATCCACCTATCTTAGATACACTCTACTGGCGCAACAATGCAGATTAGTAATTCAGACTACTGTCTGATATATGTACATCACGTTGTGTAATAATAATAATAATAAAAAACTCTATTTATAACCATTCATACCACGAGGACTGAAAACTCTGACGAAAACTGTGTTGTCTTTCAAGTTTTTAATGCACATCGCTGTTCGCTGGATAAATTACACGAAGAAGTGTCATATTTGAGTTTGGTGAAGTCCCTTGAGTCATATTGCGTATTGTAGCATCATCATACAACACGAGCGCGAAGATCCGGGTAGGTTTGTCGTCTGCATCGGCAGGCAGGCAGCCCTAGAACCAATCAGGTGCTCCGTACGCCTAGAGTGCCTTTCGTGCGTGCTGTAGAAAACCAAGCTTTTCCTTCACGGAGGCAGAGTCCTGTACGCCAAACCTCTCCGGCTTCCGGTCAGCAAAGGCATTAGGAAAATGCTTCAACCAAAGCTGTTTAGTGGAGCGTTGTAGGCATACCGAGATAAATAGCTATTATAATGCCATATAGCTCAAACATATACAGGGTGATTGGAAATTCGACCTATTCCTGGAAAGGGGTAATACTAGAGCACATTTGCAACAAATTTGACCCTATGCACCGGGGGTCGGAAATCAATGGGTTTCGAGTTATTGCAGTTTGTAGATTTTCGTGACATATTCCGACTTGCGACAAAAAAAACTAATAATTTTGAAAAACCTACTACGCCCTGGACACATAATTGACATGTTGCTAACAGCTGATGAATGAGTGACTACTGGAAAAAAAAATTCATGCCCAAAATTACCATACCCACAGAAAGAAACAGTCATTGGAGCAACCGTCATGAAGAAATTTGGAAATTATCGTTTAAATCAAAGAGGATTAAAAAAATGGTAACACACTTAGCGTAAAAATTACGGAAAAAACTTCCTCGTTTCATAAGCTCTCCAAAAAGATACAAATGTTGTCAACTGGCACACGGGTTGGGGGAAAAATCTGAATATAAAGCGGAGAAGGCGCGTTGTAGACCCCTTTGTAAAGTGTAAAGAAGTTGTCGGTTGTGAGAAATAAAGGAACGAAAACGAGTTTACCTGACGTGAGCGTGTTTGGTACGACATTCGAGAAACGGGATCGGTTCAACGATGCCAAGGCGATGCTGGCAGACCCCGAGTTCATGATCCTGTCGAAGAGGAGGAAATCGTGCAGTGTTTTCGAGCAGACGGCACTACTTCAACAAGAACGGTGGCGAGGCGACTTGGTTTGACTCTATGGAAAGTCTGGTTCACTGTGCATACAGCACGACTGTATCCATACCATTACACGCCAGTACATGCTGTTGAATAGGGAGATCTTGTCAGAAAGATGGATTTTTGTCGATTTTTACTAAATACCGACACTGAAGACCCCCATCATCTGATAAGGATTCTGTGGACGGAAGAATCCAAATTCGACCGCGATGGTATTACGAATTTTCATAATGCTAATTTTTGGGCCCCTAAGGGTCATAACCCAAGAAAATCTAAAGAAAAGGCTCACCAGAGAAAATTCTCACTAAATGTGTGGATGGGAATAATCCACAATCATGTGATCGGGCCATTCTTTCTGCCACAAAACCTAAACGGCATAACCTACGAAAACTTCCTAAGGGAAGAATTGACGACGCTGATGGAGGATGATTTACCAACATGATGGCTGCCCAGCCCACTATTTCCGGAGTGTGCGACAGTCGCTGGACGACAATTATCCCATGCGATGGATTGGTCGAGGCGGTCCGACCCCCTGGCCGGCGAGGAGTCCGGATTTGATGCCATGCGACTTTTACATTTGGTGTTACATGAAAGAGTTAGTCTACAGTACACCAGTCGACTCCAAAGAAGAGTTGAGAGAGAGAATTGTAGCAGCCACCCAATACATAAGAGACAGAGTGTCAACGCGAGTGACTGTGTCTGAAGTACGCCGCAGGCTGCGCGCTTGCATGCGTAACCGAGGGAGGATATTTGAACAGGAATTGTCGTTTTTGGAACAGTTAATACTTTATTTCTCACAACCGACAACTTCTTTTCACTTTACAAAGTAGTCTACAACGCGCCTTCTCCGCTTTATATTCACATTTTTCCCCCAACCCGTGTGCCAGTTGACAACATTTGTATCTTTTTGGAGAGCTTCTGAAACGAGGAAGTTTTTTCCGTAATTTTTACGCTAAGTGTGTTACAATTTTTTTTAAATCCTCTTTGATTTAAACGATAATTTCCAAATTTCTTCATGACGTGTGCTCCAATGACTGTTTCTTCTTTGGGTATGGTAATTTTGGGCATGATTTTTTTTCCAGTAGTCACTCATTCGTCAGCTGTTAGCAACATGTCATTTAAGTGCCCAGGGTGTAGTAGTTTTTTCAAAATTATTATTAGTATTTTTGTCGCAAGTCGGAATATGTCACGAAAATCTACAAACTGCAATAACTCGAAACCCATTGATTTCCGACCCCCGGTGCATAGGGTCAAATTTGTTGCAAATGTGCTCTAGTATTACCCGTTTCCAGGAATAGGTCGAATTACTAATCACCCTATATATATAGTTAGTAATGTTTTTACATTATTTTACAACATTCAAGCATTTTTTTCCATTTTAAATCAGGGAACGCCACTGCTTAATATGGTTCGAGACGGAAATATTTTTTAAAGCTATATTTTTGTTTTATTACTTTTCTTGGGATTCCCTGTACCTCATGAGAAAAATCACCAAATATCGGAGTTTGGGAACAGGCACATATCTAGAAATAAATTTCGGGGGTTCCGAACCAAGTATCTCAGGAATAATAATAATAATGTTTTAATTAAAATAATTAAAGTAAATTAAATAAATAATAATTACAATACATAAATTAATATTATATTATTATTACACGAATAGGTAAAAATACTGTAGGAAGAATAGAGATATTACCAAGCCCGTAGCCAGGCAGGGGCCAGTGGTGGGCTCAGCCCCCCTGGCATCATCGTCAGCCCCACTGGCATAGTCGCCAACCCCCCTGGCATCGTCGTTAGCACCCGGTCATTAGGTAAAAGTATTGTATAATTTGTTTGTAGTGACAAGTGAAAATGTAGGAAGTGCATATTATGTGGTCATAACTTGATGAAAGGACAAATTCACAGAACGAAGATCAGCTATCACATTCCTTCATCTTGTTTATGAACTGAAGTCTAAGTAGCCGATAGTACAGGGTGTCTACAAATAGTTTATAGAGGTTTCATGATGTTACTGAACGTATCACGAAGTAACTTTGCAGTTTTGTAGACAAACTCAACAAGTTTCGTGACACATTACAAGTTATGGGAGTTTTCTGTTCGCCGTGACGCCGTTGAGCATATTCGTGACTTTCCGGAACTCAATGCTTTTTGTGCAATCTCAAAATTTAGAGGTTACGACCGCTTCTTCTTCAGCGAACACCCATTACGGAAAACGAGTATCTTCACATGTTAGAAAATTAGCTCATGCCATAGTTAGAGACAGACAGTGAGAACTTTATCCACCAGTTGGATGATTCTCCGCCCCAGTTCAATCATGATGTCCACAAAATCTTAACCACCAGAGTATCTATCCGATGAGTCGGTCGTTGTGGAAATGATGATCAACAACTGCTGTCATTGCCTCACGGTGACTTTTTTGTGTGTGGAGTTATGTGAAGGATCTAGTGTTTGTGCCTCCATTACCGAGTGATATAGCAGAACTGCGGGCTCGCATCATCAGTGCATTTGATCGAATTGATAGGTACATGCTTCATCGCGTTTGGGAAGAACTTGATTATAAAGCTTATGTCTGCAGAATCACGAAGAGGGGGCATATCGAACACTTGTAATGTGTCACAAAACTTGTTGAGTTTCTCTACAAAACTGTAAAGTTACTTCACAATATGTTCAATAATACACGTACAGTAACATCGTGAAACTGCTTCAATCATTTGTAGACACCCTGTATTTAGTAGGTTGTATAGAGTTTAGAAAGTTCTTGCATAGCAAGGCCGTAGCCAGGCTGAGCTCACCCTTGACATTAGGGAAAACTATTTTGCATAATTTGTTTGCAGTGAAGAGTGAAAATGTAGACAGCAGATATTATTTTGCTCGCAACTTGGTGAAGGAAAAATTCGAAGAACATAATCTCCATCTTGTTAATGAGCTGTAGTCGAAGTAGCGGCAAGTATTCAGAAGATTCTCTATATCTTTGCTGCCTTTGTTGCGGTCTCCCGTTTAGACAGAAATCTCTGACTTTGACGTCATCATCCACATTTCTTCCATATCTGCATCAAAGGTTAACAGTTCCTAAGTTTTGGGAAAGAAGGAAAGTTTTATTCCTTCAGCTGGGGTGGAATGTACGGTAGGGACTATGATTGAATATTGTGCATTTTTTTTGTATGATATGAATATCTGTATCATCAAAAGTAGTATGTAATAAGGGATGTTGTAATATCAATTAACACTTGAAGAGATGTTTTAGAAGATACCTATAGAAAATGTACTATTTGTGTGATATTTCTAATTTTTTTTAACTTAATGACCCCCTCACACACACACATACACCAATAATTTACCTTCATTTAACACTGTTAAGCTTTTGAAAAATGCACTTGGTTTACAAAGTCCCCCCTGATAACCCGTGAACCCCATCCTGAAGATCAATTCTTACTACGGGTCTGGATATTATAGCGCATATTCATTACGTAGCTTACCTGTAGTTAAGATCGGAATAATTTACATAAAAGCAAGTGCCCTGACAAGGAAATTATTGTCAAATGGATGTAAAATTAAGTATTTATCAAATAACAAAAATAATGTTACATGTAGTTGGAGAAAAGTAAGTTTCTGATTAATATTCTATGCATATTATCTTGAGTAGTAGTGTGCATAAATCTTCTTTGTAATGTCATTGAAAGCAGTATGATCCTTGCCTTCTAAAAAGATTAGCGGAAATTAATAACCATCGATTATGCAATTATGCAAAAAATGCTAATATTTTCATTACTTAATTTTAGAACTTGGGTAAGTCTTTCAGACCCCTGGACTCCCCCTAAATACGTCTTTCCTGTCCTTCAAAAAGCAGTATGATCCCAATGTAATCCTTGTGTTCCATTAAGTTCAGACGTAATTATACAACAAATGCTAAACGAGTATATTTTCATTATTTCATTTTCGTACTTAATAAGTTTTTCGGGGGCTCCGGACCCCCTGAACCCCTCTAAATACGTCTGAATACGACGAATTTAACCGCATACGTACGTACAATGCGCAATGTGCCGACTGTGCAGATTAGAAGAGGGTGTGGCAACTTTGGAGGGCCAGGGTTGTGGAGGAGACAAGGGGAAGCTCTGACCTTGACTGGACTGTTTTTGTGGAGAGAGTGGTAATACTATCCATATTATTATTACTATTTTCATTATCACTTCTACCATGGGCGTAACATAGGACCTAACTTTGGGGGGGGGGGGGAATTGCAGAATCGAACTTGGAGCTTAACTTGTGTGGGGGAGGGGGTTAGAATCAAGCTTGGGGCCCAACTTGTGGGGAGATCAAAATTGAACTTGGGGCCTAACTGGGGTGGACAGAATCGAACTTGAGGGTTAACTTGGGCGGGGGGAGAGTAAAATCGAACCTGAGGCCTTACTTTTGGGGACCGAATCGAACTTTGGGTTTAACTTGGGAGGAGGGGGGCAGAATCGAACTTGAAGTGGATAATTCTGTTACATGTTCGAAATCACAAGAATTGCCCTTTAATACTTTTCCCTTGAGGTCTCAGAAGGTTAACAGAAGTACCTTTAACTTGTACATTTTAATAAACTTGAATTTTTGGGGAGAAGCAAGTGACCCCCTCAACCCCTCCAAGTTACACCTATGAATTGTACTACACTACTACTGCTTCTGGGGACAATATATTTCAATAGCAGGTGTGCCACCTGTGGTTTTATAAGTTGAGAGAATGGAACAACTCTCTCATTTCCTGCCACCAGGGATCGTGACCGAAACTCATTTCGGTTCAACTCGGTTCGCGCTAAGCACTTCGGTACGACTTCGGCATATCGGCCCGAAGTTACAGTCCACACCATGGGAGAAGTGAGTTATTCCAGAATATTGGTTCGAGTAACATTGACCAAACTACTGCAGATAATCAATTCGACCTTCCAAAGGCTAGGAACGCGCGGTGCGTGTGGAGCGCGCAGAGGAAAGGTGAAGCAACGTGACAGAGGAAGAAAGACAGGCAGACAGGTGTTCTTGCAAAATACTCGCTGTGCCATGGTTGCCATATCTAACTTTTTTTACGCTGGTTATGTATGATACTTTGAATATAGCAAAAGGGGAAAGTTTAAGGTAATTGGAAATTCAGGTTGCTAATGTTAACTTTTCGATTTTTCAATGTATAAAGTAGAAAATTGGATTCCTGCTTATTAATGTTGCCGTTTACACGGCCAAATAGGAAACGTTTTAATTTAAAATACAGAGTTGTCATATCTAATTTTTTTAGAAAGTTCATTGATTGATTGATTTGCTTTATTTTACTTTTGTGCCACTTTTGGCTAATTTTCGAAGATGGGGATGAGAGATGATATGATGAAATTGATGAATGGACACTCACAAACATCCATGCCCTGGCCAGGCTTCGAACCCGGGAACCCTGGCGTCGTAGCACGATGTGCTAACCACTCCGCCACGGGGGCCGGCATTAGAAAGTTGAAACCCGGTAAAACCAAAAATATAGGTTTGCCACATTTAGTTTAATTTTATAAAGATATAAAGTCTTTGAAATATTTGAATACAGCCTAATAGGGAAATTTAAATAGTATGAAATACAGGGTTGTAATATTGACTTTTCTCAAATTTTAAAATCAGGAAGTTATATTAGGTATTTAATGGTTATTTATACAACTGCAAAAATAACAAAATAGGAACTTATAAAATCAGAAATATCTCGTTGCCATATCTAACATTTAATGTGTGTAAACAGTAACCTGGAAATCGGTATGGTGGTAACAAGAAAATTGAAAATTTTTGGAAAAACGTCGAATGCAATGTTGTTATATTAACCTTCTGAGTCTAGAAAGCCAGAAAACGTATACGTATAAAATAAATATATTTTATTTATTGAGTACATTTTACACTGCAGCAAACTGAAACCAAGTTATCAGTCATGAGCAATGTTTAGTCAGCAAATATGTCGAAATTAGATCTGTAAACTTTAAGACACGTGAAAAACATAAAATTCAATATTATCTATTTGAATGGGGGATGGATGTCCTGAATTTTATGGTTCCATTTTGAAACCAGAACTTTGCTGCGAGCCATACGTGCCTTACTGATGGCATTTGATTTGACTTTTGGTACTTAGCGTTGCATTTTGGCCACTTTTGGCTAATCGCGACGATGATAATGAGAGATTTGATGAATGTGTACTGAGGAAAAAACTTCATGTAGCGGGCTGTGCACCGATAACATAATGGTAACGGCAACGCCTTGTAATCAAGGGACATCGGGTTCGACACCCGATAGAGGGACATAGTGGCTCGAATCTCACTTTAAGTAGGATTTAAACTGTAGGCGTATTCTCGATAGTGTATTGTTGAGTCATAAATCCATAACAAGAGGCATTGTTTCAATGTATGTTGAATGTATAATTGCAATGTATATTGTGATAAATTAATCCTTAAGCAAATAGAAATTGAGTAGATGGTGAATGAATTAAGCTCAGTCGGTGTTTAATATCCACAATTTATTTGCATGTATTTAGAATTCGTTTGCATGTATTTTGACTTTATTTGTATGTATTTAGAATAAATTTGCATATCATTAGAATAATTTACATTTTTATATTTGTATATAACTTTTATGAAATTTTCATTTTTCATTTTATTAAAAATATGTAAATGGAAGGTAATTAGCGTTACTAAATGTTATGCATACGATTTTATGTTCATTACTGTAAAGTATGTAATGTATGAAACGTACGTACAATGCACAATGTGTCGACTGTGCAGCTTAGAAGAGGGCGTGGCAACCTTGGAGGGCCAGGGTTGTGGAGGAGACAAGGGGAAGCTCTGACCTTGACTGGACTGTTTTTGTGGAGAGAGTGGTAATACTATCCATATTATTATTACTATTTTCATTATCACTTCAACCATGGGCGTAACTTAGGACCTAACTTTGGGGTCTGGACAGAATAGATCCTTAGGATGCGCACACACAGCAGTCATAGGTCGTCCAGTGTCGAAGAGAAATGGAGGTATCCAAGCAGCTTGTTCGCGTGTGTTTGTTGTAGGACTTTAAAGTGAGCCTGTCAGCTGCCGCATCAAGTCGCCGCATTTGCCAGGCATTTGGGGAGAATCCGTGAACGAACGCACTGCCAGGCATTGGTTCCAGAAATTCCGTGATGTGAGCCTTTCAGATGAACCTCGCAGTGTACGACCACATGTGTTGGATGACGAGGCCCTGAAAGCAGTTATCGAGGAGGACAGTGGTCTAACGTGTGATAACTTGCAGAAAGGTTCCATGTTTCCGCTGAAACAGTCAGACTGCACCTGCATGGGATAGGGAATTTATACAAGTTAAGCAAGTGGGTACCCCACACATTGTCGGCAGTCAAGAAGGGACAACGACTGACAGCCTGTTTGTCCTTGCTCTCTCGGCACCTGAGCACACCCATTTTTGATCGCTTGCTCACTGGTGACGAAAAGTGGGTACTCTATGACACTCCCAAGCGTACCAGACATTGGTTGTCGCCACGTGACCCTGTTCCTCACTCCTCAAGACCACCTCTGCACCCACGAAAGGTTATGCTCTCTCTATGGTGGAATTGTCGGCAAGTGGTGCATTACGAGCTCCTTCCACCTGGTCAGACCATCACTGCTGACCTCTACTCTCAGCAGTTGCAAAGGGTGCACCGTGCATTGCGGCAGAAGGAGCCGGCATTGCTGAATCGCAAGGGTGTGCTGTTCCTGCACGACAATGCCAAACCACATGTGGAAAAGAGTACCCGGGAGACCCTTCAGCAACTTGGCTGGGAGACACTGTGCCATCCAACATATTCACCGGACCTTGCACCAACAGATTGCCACCTGTTTCATTCCCTCGACAACCACCTCCGTGGGAGATCCTTCGCAAATGAGGGAGACCTGCGGAACGCACTCACGGACTTCTTTGCATCCAAGCCCGCCGAGTTTTATCACCAGGGTATTGTGCAGCTGCAGGAACGTTCGCAAAATGTGTTGGATACTGATGGAGATTACTTCGAAACCTAATGGTACGTACCGTCCACTGTATTGCTCTTTGTTTATCACTGCTCTAGAACGGCAAGAACTTTTTTGGTTACCTTGTACATTTCACATTGGTCAGCTTCTTCTACCTATTGACTAATACTGTCAAATGTGATGGGATTTTATGAATACAAATTTCCGCCTGTTTACGTATAACGTTTCGCACATTTGGCAGTTCGCAAGCGGTGTAATTATTTCGTATTACCTTACTCAACAGCAAATACATTTCATAAGACTGTTCTGGACACGAGACGAGACTGCGTCAGTAAACAAGCATTTCGTCTGTTGCAGTATCACAGGAAGAGAACATCGTCCTGTAATGTTCAAGCCTCTAGATATTTTCCATTAATAATGTCTAATCACAATAATAAGTTAGATGATATAACTCGCATTTTCAGGACTACCAATATTCTTGTTTTTCTTCATCACTTCGAAAATTATTTCTCGAAGATGTCTGCTATACTACAAGAAAGCAATTCAAAACTAAAGTAACAGTTCAACTACATGTATACCCAACGACAGTTACAATATTGGAGGGACAGAATACTTAAAAATTGTTGTTACAATGGAAGGAAAGGGCGTGGTGTTGTGGTTAGAGTTCTCGATTGGGCTGCTAGTGGTCCCTGGTTCGATTTTCCTTACGAGATGTTCTCTTTCTTTATATCTCTTTTTATTAATGAAGAGCATGGTGACATTATTTGTAATAGAAGAGTAAAGTGGTTACATTGCTCTGCATCTGGAATTTATATATATTAAAAAAATGAATTGACGCACGTTCAAAGGGATATTTTCATGTATAAGATCGTGTATAAAGATACTCTAACAATAATTGTGTACTGCTTCAAAGACATTGACAAATATTAATGAAATAACTATTTATATTTGTGTCAATTCATGACATACTAATTTTACCCATTTTCCCACTCGAGTTCAATGCAGAGATACCTCCACAAATATCGACTGAAAAGTTCTCAACATGTGTAATTCTCCGTTAAACGTACTTGCCGATACGTACTACGCGTACCTTCGTTTTCTTTGTTACAAACAAGTATTCCTTGCAGGAGGAGAGTTCCATCTACATTTCACATTGGATAACTCCTTCTACCTGCTTTCAGGAGCAAAAGCTTGTAGAGTAGTGGTTACCGTTATGGACTTACAAACTGATGGTCGTAGGTTCAAACCCATCCGGTGGCAGAAACTCTTGGTAAGTTTTAGACCTATCCCACTGCGTTCATTGTTCACGCCGTGTAAAACGGAATGATTCAGTTTGGCATTAACGATGGGGGGGGAGGGGAAATATTAAATTACAAAATCACCAATTCAACGAACTGAGAAGTGGAGAAAAATTGAATAATTCTTATAATATTAAAATTACATTCATGCTTATAATCCCAAGTAAAATCAAAGATCTTACGTGGAGGATTTGATCTTGTTCTAAACTCAGCCAAAAGGCATTTCGCACCGATCTAATACATTTTCCAATACATTTCAAAACGTTATTGAATGTTTCATGTCAATAATTTGATCAATGCATCAGTTCTTGACGCTGAGACGATATTTTCTGCAAGTACCTCTTCTCTCCTCTCGTCTCCAGTCCCTTCTGTTCTTCTCTTCTCCTTCTTCTTTCCTCCATCTTCTCTCCCCTCCTTCTGCTCTACTTTTATCTCATATCGCCTTCCCTACTGTTCTCGCATCCTATCTCCATCACACTCTTCTCCACTCCTCTTATATCCTCTCCTGTTTTCGATTTCCGACTACACTGCTCTCGTCAACTCTTCTTTTCGTTCTTCTCTTTTTCTCTCTTTTACTCTACTCTCCACTCCCCTCTTCTCGTCTCCTCCTCTCCTCTCCTCTTCTCGTCTCCTCCTCTCCTCTCCTCTTCTCTCCAAACTCCTCTTCTCTCATCTCGTTTTCTTCCTCGTATCTCCTCTTGCTCCATTTTCCTTATCTCTCCAAAAATATTTTTACTTTCTCCTCATTACTTCTCCTATCCACTTCTGTCCTCCATTTTCTTGCCTCCTTTACTTTTCCTCTTCCCCTTTCTCTCTTATCCTCTCTTTTGGCCCCTTCCGTTTCCTCTCTCCTCTTTTCTTTGTGTAGGCTCATCAGCAATGAAATACTAGAAAATCGATTTTCGTTTTTTCAGAAAGAATTGTAATACTGATATTTTTCCTAGTTTTATACAATAACACTTAGATTTATTTATTTAGCGTATTTCATATATATCTATTGTGCATGTGGCAACCCTGAAGTTGAGCCTAACTCTACACGCAACCCACCTACGCCTTGTGTAAATTGGGTTGCCTCGTTTAAAATGTCGTTGTCCTAAAACTTTTGAGAGACACTGTACAAATATTAACTTTAAACACCTTCATACACTCTAAATAACAAAACTTTGATATATAAATTGGTAACAATTTGTTAAAAATGAAGTTAAACTGGAAATAACTAGCTTTGTTTTCTTAAACAAATATAAAGTAGTAAAATACTAAACAAATGATTCCTTCTTTTGTTATTTAAAGCATGCCAAACAGTGTAAACCAGTTGTTATATTACACATTTAATAAATCATTTATCTGGTATAGAGCATAAGACCTGGTAAATAACATAAAAAACATAAAATTTGAAGGCAGTAACAATATTTCTTTTAAAAAATACTGTTTTTTACCTAACATTGTGAATTAAATACTAGTACATTTTGTCAAAATTATATATAAAATATACCTATTTCTTTGGTATTTGTACTATAATAAAGGAAAATGTTAGTAAATTTTGTGTGATCACAGTAAATCAAAGTTTTAGCTTTATTTGTCCGCAACTGGATAAAAGTGTAACTGGATATATGTGTAACTTGTTAATCTCGCCAAACACAATCTTTACCTCAATTTTGAAAGCTAGCTGAACTTTTGCGTTTCGAATTACATATAGTGAAGGCCTCTATAGTGATAAAATACACTCAGTCTGTAAAAGTTTGGAAATATTGACTTCTTCTCTGTCGATCCAGACCAAGAGTGTTCTCAAGTGTTTCAATATATTTCTTAACATAACTAACTTTTCAAGAATGAATACCTTGTGCCTCGAAAGCTTAGTTGGTATAGAGTTAGGCTTTTAACCTATCTGTCCAGGGTTCAAGTCCCTGTCCAGGTGGTTACAATTTTTAAATTTTGTCATCAGATCTTGTGCAGAATAGATATAAAATATATTTACAGTCTAACAATTATTATTATCTTCAAATTTCGCAAGTAAGCTTTTAAGTTTAAGCTAACATTACACCATAACCAGTATTTTATGATAGAAATGTTCTGATGGTAGAACCTACACCTACTGTAATATCTCTGTGGTATTAACTTACATGCAGCCCATACCTTTTGGGACTGTTTCTCCTCCGTTACATTTCCTCGCCATTTATCCTTAGCGTCACAATTAGCCTCAGAAGTTAAAGAAGCCAAATCTTATATTTGTTCCTTTTATATCTCTGAAACCACCTATAGTATAAAACTTCATTTTGTGAATTTTGCCATCTTCCTGTTTAATCTGTTAAATAATCCAGTCAATAAAAATATACTTACATAGAAAAAATCTGTTTTTGAGATACTTAAATCGGGTAATCTGCTTTTGCGTAATTTCTCAGTTTAGTTTAGATTGATAGATCAGATAGTGATTTAGCCTAGTATAATAAAGCAAATGCAAATAACCCAAGGGTTGATGCACCAAATAAAAACAGTAACACTTGAAAAATAACTTTAAAAAGGGCTATAAGACTAAATTTTACTTCTAGCATAGTAAAAAAGTTTGGCAAGTGGACGGACCTATGGCACATATAGTCGTCTGTGAACTTCGTCTTGTCCTGTGAATTGTTATTATATTGTTAAATATGTAGTTATATTTAAGAGAAAAATAAACAATATTAGAAAGCATCCAATTATAGATCCCTCGATAAAGGGACTACAGTCCTCATAGATTGCTCCGGGTCATGTTGGCTGTTGGGGTTTTGGAAGGGGCTGCAGTTGACTCGGACTTGTATAGCCGTTACGTACTGACTTTTGACAATCTAATTGGACGGACTGTTATAATTTAATTGGGAGAAAATACAAAGTTATTTTTGTTGAGTTAACTAAAATGTTGTTCTTAGGTGTTTTGATTGGGTATGAATGAACCATGTGATGCACATATAAATTTGGAAAGTATATTTAATGATATGATTTGTTAATAAAGATTATGGATGAAAGAATATTAAGTTTACATTAAATAGTTTAAATACCTACTGAAAGATAATTAACTTCCACTGCGCAGATAATATAATCCTCGTCTCACTTCTTTATTATTTATAAAGGGGAATAAAAGACGTACAGGATTATAAGAGCAGAGCGTAGTTCCGATCCACGGACCTCTGGGTTATGGGCCCAGTACGCTTCCACTGCGCTTACAACACATAATATTTTTAGTTACAGTAAAAGTTTGGCTTCATATAATATCTCAAGTGCAAATAGTCGAAATGTTAAACATTTCGTGTACTTTATCCAGTAAGCCTTAGCTAAGAATACAATAACAGTGTTACACACATAAAAATTAAGCAAGCTTTGATATTCTTGTGGCACATAATAAGTCTAAAACTATCCTTTAAAAATACTCTTACAGATAGTTGTGGATATCGGAGATCGAAATTTTCAAGCCTTCTCTTCTGCATAAATAGGCTCTAGGATTTACTAAGCCTCAATAAAATTGGGTACATGTGGGTAAAAGCAGTTGACGTGTGGTGATGATCGCATCATCTCCAAAATAGAAAAAAGTATGTGGGGCCATACCTTATATATTTAGAAAACTTTACCTAGTATAACAGAAACAAATTAATCAAAAACTCTAAAATAAACAAACTTTCCTACGTACAAGGCATAACCTGACCTAAATAAATACATATAGAAATACAAAACTAAAAATAGCATAGTGGAAATATAAAAACCGTAAATTATAAAATAACTTTTAGCCAAAACTACTTTCTCTTTAGTGTTTTTGAAAAGATTTAAATAAAAAACAAAACTCTAAGTTAAAAATTAGTGAATGTGGGATACAAACCGCAATAAATAAAAAAAATTACTAATCCTGTAAATAAAAAAATAAAAACTGACAAAACGCCCTTCGTACGTCCAAAATATAATAAAAGATCTTTCCTAAATGGATTAAATCGTGTTATTTGAGTAATAATATACTTGTAAAATAATCAGATAAAACTTGACAAGAGACACTTTTTGAGTCCAAAATGTAATAGAAAACACGTTCAAATCATGTTATTTGAGTATAAATAGATATAAACCTGTAATATAAAAGGATAAAACTTGACGAAACGCACTTTGTTGGTCAAAATGTAATAGAAAATCTTGCCTAAATTGTTAAAACCGTGTTATTTGAGTAAAAATGAGGATAAACTTGTGAAAAAAACGTTACAACTTGTCAAAAACACTTTGTGTGGTCAAAATGTAATAGAAAATCTTCCCTGAATTGTTAAAATGTGTTATTTGAGTAAAAATAAGCCTACACTTGGACAATAAAAGAGTGAAACTTGAAATCACACATTTTGTGTGTCGAAAATGTAATTAAATGTCTTTCCTGAACAGATTGAATTGCGTTATTTGAGTAAAAATAGTTATAAACTTGTAAAATAATAAGATAAAAGATGGAAAAATATTTTGGAAGACCAAAATATAATAAAAAATGTTGCCTGAATATGTGAAATTGTGTTATTTGAGTAAAAAATAAGGATAACTTGTAAAATAACCAGGTAAAACTTGACAAGACACACTTTGTGAGTCCAAAATATAATAAACATTCTTACCTAAGTCCAATAAATCGTGTCATTTATGTAAAAAGAAACATAAACTTGTAAAATAAAAATGAAAACCTTGACAAGACAGACTTTCGTAAAAGTAAGCCTAAACTTGAAAAAGATTGAAGTAGAAATTGACGAAACACACTTCGTGTATCCAACATATAACAAAAACTCTTGCTAGAATAGTTTAAATTGTGTTATTTGAGTAAAAATACATACAAATGTGAAAAATATTGGATATAACGTGAAACTTTGGTAAAAATAAACTATATTTCATAAATAATTAAACACGCAGAAACAAAAATTTACTAGCTAAATCAATAATCATAGGGTCCGAGGTTCGACACCCCGTGATAAAGGTAAATAATATAAAGTTTAGGCCTAGTCCCAGATAGCTTTCCTTTCTTCCTAATTCGGATAAAACCATAACGTTTCGTTCTCCTTGTTTAGGGTAAAATTCTCGCTCTAATCTAATTGTGTATCCCAAAATCCTTTCTTTTTGTGTTCTAGGTAACCTTGGGCAACTTTGCCAGAAACATATTCTAACAAGCAAGCGTTCTACCCTAATCCCCATGGTACAGCATTCAGTGCCCTGGAGGCAACCCATGAGAGGAATATTAATTCGCTAAAACCGTTTCTACGAGCGTCGCATAGCTTCAGAAATTTGACCTTGACCGCGCAGTCCCAGACATCCTTTGTTGTCTGGTTCAATCCCTCCCTTGTCCTATGCTACGGTGCTGCATACCCTCCCCCTGTTCTTGTGTTCTAGTTAACCTTGAAAAAACCGGTTCTTAAAATCTACCGACGCGTTTTCTAATTAGTCAATGTTCTTTCTTTGTTCTGGCGTTCTGACGTCATTTGACCTTGACCGCACATCCTCCAAATTTATTTGTCGTCTACCTGAGCGGAGTTCATCGTCTTCTGTCTAGCTTGTCGGATCAACTTGTTTCATACCGTATAACTTTATTACATAGTACACTATAATTTTATCATTACATATCCTTGGTTCGAGTACCGGGACCGTCCCAAATCATAATTGGACCTTTACCAATACCCATTACCACCATTCATAGCGTTTAATAAACCGTAATATCTTATTTTCAATACTATAAACATTAAAATTATCGTTTCATGCATTACGTACTTTACAGCAATGAACAAAAAATCATATGCATAATATTTAGTAACACTAATTACCTTCTATGTACATATATTTCATAAAATGAAAAATGAAAAATTCATAAAAGATATATATTATGCAAATACATAAATGTAAATTATTCTAATGATATGTAAATTTCTTCTAAATACATGCAAATAAAGTCTAAATACATGAAAATGAATTCTAAATACATGCAAATAAATTCTGGATATTAAACACCGACCGAGATTAACTCATTTACCATCTACTAAATTGGTAATTCTTTTTAACAATAAAGATTTCACTTCAGAACCCCCCCCCCCCCCACAACTATTATATGACAGAAAGCATCACTGGGTACTCAATATCAGACGAATAACGAATTCCATATGCAATATCCCTGATAGCTCGTGTATGTGAGTTCACCTCTCAATGACAAATGGTGCTGTTTTCAGGAGCGTTAATAGTGGTGTTTCCTTTTGAGTTTGTTTCTCTATTACAGTATATTGCTCTTCCAAAGTTTCGGTGTCCTATTTTTTTACCGACTTATCTAGGATTTCTTTACAATTAAGGATCATGAGAACTATACGATTGAACGCAAGGCAAAGTTAATAAAACAGGAAATGACAAATTGAAACTTACAGTTAGTTGAAAGGACAATGATCATTGTCTATTACAATTATAGAAATAACTTGATCGAAATACTTGGTTGTGTTTTACATATACTTTTGTAATTATTTTTCTGCGCCTTTTCATTCCTCCTTGAACAAGTCTAAATGAAAACTCGGCATGATTTCCTTCATTTAATTGTCTCCAGTATAGGCCTTCCATGATTCCCAAGGCATATGATATATAGAACTAAAGATTAAGGATTTTTCTATGTGTTTCTTGTATATTGATTTCAATAATTCTAGTCAACTTATAAATCCATTATCAATACAACTGTAGAAAGGCTCAAGAATTAACATCGTAGTATATGAAATGTCACTGTCTTAACCGAGACTGGTTGGAATGATTTCTTCATACGCATCGACGTCCGGAAGGTGTGTCGCCCCAGTCGAATCTGGTCATGCTTCTATTTGCAAGCAGCAGCGTAACATCTGCGCATAGTTACATTATCTGTGCCATGCACATTCTTGAATTAATCAGTAGTCTTTTTAGATTCAAAATAAAGTATTTTGTGATTTTTTCGGCATTGGAAAAATATTTTAAGAGGGCATGTAATTTACAACTTTCATAAATGTAAATATTGTAAAAGCATCAATTACATGATGTAATTATGTAGATCCATGGATACGTGTAAATATCGACCACGTTTTCTTGGTATTTTGGCAACAACCGTTCGGTATAAAAATGGACTAGATTTCTGTATTTTTCGGCTTTCCTACCCGGTTGCCGTTAGGTTGATATCACAGGTGAAGCTCGCAGGGACCCGTACCCTAAATGAGCGAATCGGCTTATGCTTGGGCTACTTTCTTATAAACCTACTGCTTTCGAGCCAGGTTCTTGCGGTACTATCAAACCGTGATTAATCTTGGAAGGCTTGCCCATTACAGATTTGTACGCAGATCTCCATGAGTCAATTCGATCAGGGATTGGCAGTGGATAAGTTTTGATGTAATTGTCCATAAAGGACAATATATAAGTGTTATATTGGGAAAAAATCCATAAACTTTTCATTTCACAAAGGAAGGTATAAATCCGACACCAGTGACCAGTCAGGACCTGGTCATCTGTTTACCCTGTTAGTCTGACTGACAAGTTCCATTTGGGTAACCTAGCTGTGACCATTCACATGCTTTAAAGGACCAATGTAGGTGCGTGTGAAAGGGAGGGGATAAAGGGGGCCATGCCCGCGGAAATAAAAGTCAATCAAAAAGTACATATTTCACACATAGCTATAATTCCATTTCAGTTACAGTAATATGTGTTAATAATTGCAAGGGGGTTGCAGAACTTCAAACTGAAGCAATGTTTTTTGAGGGAGAAATACTATTATGGGGAAATTGTGCCTCATTGCCCCCCTCCCCCCTTGAAAAAAAATTGATTGTCCCTTCCTGGAAAAAATCCTGAGGACATCCATGTATTAGCGGCGTTAAAAATTTCATTAAATGTTCATATAACAGTTGACAACCACACATAATATGCATTTAATGATATAAGAGAACACAGCTTTTTAAATGCTTCATTTTATGACAGTGAAGAGAAAAACAACACGCGTAAGTAGTAAGTTTGAAAGAGAACAATGTAGTCAGAATTGGTGTAGCATAATTGTAATACAACTGGCAACGCTGGAAAGGCGATATCTCTGTCATGTGCGGATAAAAAGTCCGACGTGACGTGCAGTGTCCATGCATAGCAGCGAAGTTCTCAACCACGAAAGCACAAATAAGCTAAGCACCAGTTTAACCCTCCTCCCCTCTTGAAAGGGGCACAAGACCAATGTGCTAGCATATTGCTAGATAGATAGATAGATATTTATTGATATTGGTACGAGCCCTTCGGCTGTGCGTATCTTACAATATTGTTACATAAACACCCCGACCTTAAACATGCACCCCATTTATCATACATTCAGAAAGATTTATAAACAGCAACATTTGGAAAATAATTACATACTATGTACATATATAAATAGCAATGTGGACCTCTTCTTACATTTGAGATTGTCCATTTTCACAACACTGCACTACACGCTCCACCTATGCCTGAGCCACTGCTGTTCCGTACCCTTCACTTTCACTGACTCCTTGCAGCATTTTCCTGCGCTTCCTCCAAACTGCATGTAAATAGGAGCCCAGGGCTTTGATATTTACATTCGTTATATCACTCCTTTCCTCCCTACATATAGCCTGGATGGTCTGCTCAATGCTGTCCCTTGCAGTGTCCCCCCATTTGCGTTGTCTGAGGGGTACCGACCAAACACACTCGTGTAGGATGTGAGCCCTCGTCTCCTCTTCGCCGCATAACGTGCAGATGGCACGACCGTCCGGCCCCAGACTCGTAGCACCTGGATAGTTCCTTCGTCTGATAAATTCTGGAGCCCTGCCATTGTCCTTTGCAATGCTGGTCTGGTCTTGATTGTCCTTCCGAACATCTGCTTGCCATTGGTAGACCGAACACATGATTGTGCACCTTCCTTTTTCAGAAAGAGTACAAAAGCAACCCCTTTGCTCCTTCTAGACAATTTCTCCTTCACCACTGCCACCTTGACAACTTTCCCGAAATTCTCAAATATTTTGTGGAGATCATTGTTTGTAAGAGAATATGGCAATTACCAACATATACTGTGCTTCTGCTTGGAGATAGTCCTCCACTCATTGCATTTTCATTGTCACCCTACTGGAAACAGAAATTCTGCATAAGGAGAAGGTAACTTCTGCAATACAACATAATCAAGTAAAAAATGAAAACACAATTTCTAATTTAAAGTTTTCCATACACAATGTGGCTGTTCATTCCCAAACTTTTCCTGTGGCGGCTCCACCCCTGTTGTGTCCCCTGGATGAATGAGCTACAGCGGCTTCTAAGGAAATAGACGAAGGAGAACACTAAAGAAAGGATGCTCGTAAAGTCTTATCCAAGTGCTGGAGGTTTTGAATGAAATATAAATCGAAATTAAACTTTACCCTAGTTTCCACGAGCTACCCCCCGTACCAGGCCCAGCAGCTCTTGTTTTTCGATTTTTCTACTGTGAACATTTTGTAAAAAGTTAAATATGGATTACATTGTTTCGTGTTGTATTACATGGCAGTAACAGTGTGCAATTATTTTGTAATAATGGTAATTTTTGTAAGTATTATAACTACTATACAGCTGAACCTATACAAACATAAAAAGCATTGATGCAACATTAATATGGTTTTCTTGATGTTTAGTGAATGATACAATATGTGTGTGACGCTCATATAATAATTTGAACTTGTTTTTTGTATTAATGATGGCATCTACATAGACAGCAAAGGAAGCAGTGACCAAATGACAATATCGTTTCTTGAATTTTAGTGATGAAAAATGCGTGGGCCTCTGAGTCCTCCCCACATACGTAAGTAAGTTTCTTGTACAGCACGTGTTCAAGTTTAATTTAAAAAAATCATATGCGATATCGTTCAAAACAATTAATATATCTCCTCCGTTTCTCTCAATGAGATTTGTAAAAGGCTTCTGTGACTCTTCAACCATAAAAATGCTGTTACTGAGGAAGAAGTTCTGCAAATATATTTCGAAAACACCGATCACACTACTTGTACTATAGACGGCTAGTGCCATTGGAAGAAGTGGAAAGTGTGATGCCTGTCTCAGGTATAGACGGAAATTGTGTGACACAACCGAAGATCTTGCTAAATGCGATTATGATGAAAGTTGGATATTATTCCAACCAACGCGTAAACGTACTGAGTGTAAGAATCAGGGTTTCGGAGCGGAGTGCGGAGCGTACTAATGTAGCGCTCCTCGCTCCGGAGTGGAGCGTGTTACGACAGCACTCCGCTCCGGAGCGGAGTGGTTCGACTTTTTGAGAAGCACGCTCCGCTCCGGAGCGGAGTGGTTCAGCTTTTTGAGAGGCACGCTCTGATCCGGAGAGGGGCGCGATACAACAGCACTCCGCTCCGGAGCGGAGTGGTTCGGCTTTTCGAGACACACGCTCTGATCCGGAGCGGAGCGTGGTACAGCAGTACTCCGCTCCGGAGCTGTGTGGTTAAGCTTTACAATCCTCCCGTAATAAATGAATGAGACGGACGCTCCGATCCGGAGCGTGGTGCTTTTGACAGCACTCTCCGATCCGGTTAGATAGTTATATTTACACGAATGCTGTAATGCAACTATGAATAATGGGAATGTACAGTAAACAGAATCAGGTTTATCTGGAAATGCTAAGTAAAACGTATCTTGTAGTGAGCTGCCTGGAAACTGACATTCATGTGTTTCTGGATAACTATGAAAGTACAGCAGTTTATTCGCAAATTTGTCGTACTGGTAAAATGTTAGTAATATGCATTGGCAGTACGTAGTTCTATACGACTACCGCAATTATTCCTACTGGTTAACTATGAAATTATATTCGTGTACGTACATTAATGCCGGCTTCCGTGATGGAGTATTTTTAGTGGAACCCTGCGATCCTGTGCATCGTACTCTACTGGGTTGTCTACTATGATCGTACTCACGCGTGGAGGGAAGGGGCAGAGTGGAGGATGCTTCCTTACGGTCCGAGTGGAACGAATGAAGAGGGAGGTGCGCTGAGACTTTTGGCCGATGATTTATTGTTTGTAGTCGCTCGACAGCAGAGCGCCCTACGACACCAGGGATCCGTTGGGTGCTTCGAATTCCGGTATGGGCTTGGACAATTTGTGTGTTTGTTCCTTCATCAATTTAATCATAACGTCGCTCATCCTCATCTTCGCGATTAGCTAAAAGTGGCAAATAAGACAAGTAAAATGAACCTAATCAATCAATCAATCATGCACATTAAACATTGGTAAAACAATACGAAAATGCTGTTTTGACTCAACAGAGAGAGCTATAGTGCGTAAATTCTTCATTTGATGTCGAATCGAACTCTGTTACGTTTTATAACCCACAATAATGTAAGGGAGGCTTAACGAGTACCTCAAAAAAAGTTAGTGGAAATATGAATTACGTAAATAGTATTTCTGTATTGAGATGTACTACTTTGGATGGTGACTCTTACATATAAGAGTTGTGAATGTTATGTGTTGAATAAGATACGAATCATTTCAAGCAGTCAGTTTTTCTGCTTTGCGAAGTTGTTCGTTAACAAACCTCCCCCATACAACAGCTTCGTTTTGTCTCGTATTCCGAGCGAAGTGGAAAGAGGGGTCTCTGTATACTACCACATCATAATGCGAGTAGCGAGGCACATGTTGCGGGACACACGTCAACAAGTTCCCAGCACGGCTGACACGTGGTATAATGATATATGTAAGATGCACAAACGAATATTGGATCGGTCCCTAAGGCAATTCCGTGCTCGCAAAACTGAGCAATCTAGATTAAATTACTTAGAAGAACGCCGGCGTTACGCGCAAGTTTTGGAGAGGGAGAGGGAGAAGTGGGGGGAGAGGAAAGTGAGGTCTCTTCAGGAAGCCATCCAGGGCCGGGATACGAGGAACTTGTGGCGGATTATTCGCAACCTGCAAGGGAGTCGGTACACAATAGGCAGTATCTCTGCACGGACCTGGGAGGATCATTTTCTCAAGCTGCTGGAAGGGGAGGGGGGGTCAGGGGCTATTCCAAACGAGGGCAGGTTCCTGGGTACTTTTGTCCCAATCCTTGACGAAAGTGTGTCGAGGCTGGAATATGATGCGGCTGTTCGCTCGCTGAGGACCGGCAAGGCGGCCGGTATTGATGGAATCGGGCCAGATCTCGTGAAGGTGCTGAACTGTAACGAGCGATTGGCAGAAACGGGAAGGTCTCTGCTCAACAAAATATTCAATAGTGGAACCTTCCCCAAAATATGGAAAACAAGCGTTATTTGTCCTCTATACAAGGGGAAACGGGATGTAAATAATACTAATAATTACAGAGGTATTTCTCTCCTGCCCGTGTTAGGGAAAGTATATTGTAGTATTCTATACAACAGATTGAGAAAATGGGCCGATATTTTTGATAAACTGACCCCCCTGCAGGCTGGTTTCAGGTCCAATTATAGCACTGTAGATAATGTTTTTGTCCTGAACACACTGATCCAAAGCAAGTTAAACGAGAAAAGGGGGAAATTATATTGCTGTTTTGTTGACTTGGAAAAGGCGTTTGACTCTATCAATAGGCAAATGCTATGGGGGAAGTTATGGGACATGGGGGTTTCGGCTAGAATGATTAATACGCTACTGAATATGTACAGAGGGGTCAAATTTTGTGTCAAATGTGGGCAGGGTGTGGTGTCTGAGCAGCACGAGAGCACGGTAGGCGTCAAGCAGGGATGCATACTTTCACCTTTTCTTTTCATTCTTTTTATTAATGACGTTGCTAGCTTCGTGGGAGAAGAAGGAGCTGAAACACCGGAGATAGTCGGGACACCGATACCAATGCTTCTCTATGCGGATGATCTCGTTTTAATATCAAACGAAGTACAGGGGTTACAGCGGGGATTGAACAGACTTAAACAATATTGCACAACATGGAAGTTGAAGGTAAATACACGAAAAACTAAAATAATGGCGTTCAAGAAAGGTTATGTTTTCGCAGCAAAGGAGCGGTGGACCTATGGGGATTCCGAGCTTGAAAGGGTCAAACGTTTCACCTATCTAGGCATCACGCTGAGTATGGCAGGGGAGTGGACAAAGCACATCGAAGGCAGAAAGGGAAAAGCTTGTTATGGGCTGGGCAAGGTAGAGCGACTGCAACGGAAAGTCCCTACAGTCAGTGTGAGATTGCTGGACCAAATTTATGAAGCAACGGTGAAAGCAACCCTATTTTACGGCGCGGAATTATGGGGGAGGGTAGGGGGGCGAGTAGCAAATCAGATACAAGCGCGGTTTTTAAAACAAATACTGGGAACCAGCACGAGTGCAAGCACGTGTGGCGTCCTGAGGGATATGGGAAAACATAGGGAGGATGTCGAAGCGAGGATGAGATGCTTCAAGTACTGGATGAAGCTCGAACAAGGGGCCGGAGACTCGCTGAAAGAACAGTGTCTGCGAGTTCAGATTGAGGAAGGGTTCGCACGCCACTGGGCAAGTGGGATTTAGAACGACTTGTACAGAATGGGTCTGGGGGAACTGTGGGAAGAGGTGAGGGGCGGGAGGTGCGAAACTGGGATGTTGCAAATCATAAGGGAAAGGTTGGTGGACAGTAGCAGGCAAGACATCATGGCAGAATGTAGGGAGAAGGTAACGCTCGTCGCCGCACAACCGCCAGGGGTGTGGGTGGAATGGGGGAGAAAACGATACATTGATACGTGTACGTACCAGCAAAGAAGTGGATTCGCCTGGTTCCTGCTAGGTGGGTGGAGGCAACACAAACTCAAGGTGACAAGGGCTACCTCAGCAATGCGTGTCCAAAGAATGCGCTCGGAGAACGGGACCAGCCAAAGAAGAAGAAACGGAAGAGGAGAAGGAAGGATAAGAATGGAAGGATCATAGAAGAAAGCAAAGAGGAAGAAGAGGATGAAAACACTGAAGTGAAAAAGAAGAAGAAGAAAGAGAAGGGGCAAACTGATGAGGAAGAGGAGGAAGAAGTGAGCGAGGAAGAGACAATTGAAAAACATCTTGAGACCCTTTTAGTGCAGCTATTCGACTTGAGCAAGAACAAGTAGAGTTGGAAAGCAACGTTATCAAGTGGCCACTGGAGAATATGGCCACAGACACATCAGAAGAGAATCGGATGTAGATCAGACCCAGGAGTTATTTCAGTAACGGAGAGGATCTTAGCGATTAACTTTTTCTCTACCCAATTGGAAAAAAATATTGTTAACACCGTGTAAATAATTATAAAACATTGTAAATAAAAATAGTCTTATCAAAAAAATTGTAAGGCCGTCTGACTACCATGCGAGGGACCCGGGTTCGATCCCCGGCGGGGTAGAACAGTGATTTTTCCCACCTGTGCAAGCGGCTCCGGCGCTCACCCAGCGTCATATAAAATGGGTACCTGGAGGAAACTCTAGGGGTAAAGGCGGCGAGTGGCGTGGTGCTGATCACATCACCCCAACTCTCGGCCGTGATCAAGAAAGTGTGGGGCCGTAACTCCACACTCCCTATACGTCTTCATGGCATAGTGCAAAGCACAGGGGAGCACTATTTCTTTTAGAGCAGAGAAAGTACAAAATGATGCAAAATCACACGTAAGATAATATATTTTCGTGATAAGTAAATAAAACAAAACACCTGATAGCTTTTTTTAGATAGGTTAATAAAGTTGCTGAAATACTTTAATTTGTGTCAATTTTAGAAATAAGAAAACCGAAAGAAAATAGAAAAGCAAAAGCAATATTTCCTGTTTCTGTGCATTTGGTATTCTGAGAAGGATTCCGGGAAGAAGGCTGACAAATTGGAAAGAAAAGGAAACGTTGCCTCCGGAGTGGACACGGGTGGCCTTTGAGAGGATTACGTCCTCTTCCTGCGTTTGAAATGTAAGACTAACCTAACAAAGACACCTGGTATTTTTAGAGACGGAGGCAGATCGGATTGGCTCTCGAGCACAAAGAAGGGCTGTTTTTCCTCTCAAGGAAATCCGTCAGCTGAAAATCGAAACTTCTTGATATTTGCCTGCAGCGTGCTCGTAGTGAAATATTCATCTAAAGACAAGCATGCAAGAAATGGAGTTTCCTTATTCACGTATACACTACAATGAGCAACACATAAAATTGTCACAATACAAGTCGACAAGTGGTCTTTCTATGAATGTAACAATTAATTCAATAACCCATTGCAGTAACATTGGTAAGCAAACTTGTAATGATGCGATCATTACTGGATCCTTTTTATGTTATAAATTGTGTATGTCTATGTCTATGTCCTGTACGTTTGAGTTCTTGGCCGTTGGGGAGCGGTAAGTTTCCAGTAACGGTTTAGGTCATTAGCGGGGCCTATAAAAGGAAGGGAAGGCAGCAGTCGGTCTCAGATGTTTCGGTGCAATTCGGCGAGGTAAAGAGGTGTTGTTTCTCTATGGGGCGAAACGAAGAATCTTTCTTGATAATATGAATAGGCGGATACTTTAACTTTCTTTCTTTCTTTTAATACACACACTTGCTCTTTTCACACTATCCCAATAGTTTATTTCATGTGGGAAACCGGGTACACAACACACATACCTTCAGCCACCTTTTTTGGTACTGAGGGTTATATTTTTTTTTTTACTCGTGGAGCCAGTGGCTACGCGAGTCTACACACTCTCTTCGGGAAGGGGGGACAGGGTACACCGGAATGTAATTTTGCGAATAACGGCCAAGAATTAACTTCTGTAAATATATTATGAATAAACCTATATATATCTAAAAGGAAATGGGCGTTATACTATAATTTGAAGAAATACGTGTCTATTGCCTAAACTAGCATCCACAGAACTTCAGGTACTGCAAGTTTTGAACCTCGGGACAAGGATTCAAAAATGTATGGTTGTGTATATTGTGTATGTTGCTGAGAATCAGCTTAAAAGCACAAAATATACCGTTACATACTGGGGGCTCATAGTCGGGATATTTTTTGTAAGAAGTACTGAAGGCATATGTTATTGCGAAGTGGAAAGAAAGTAACAGAAGACAAAATGGCAATTCAAATAGACAGGGAGCTCATTGGCAAGTTGCTAGGCAATGCGAACTTGGAGGGAAGGCCTGAGGAAGATATTGTTGGGGAACTTGAGAGACTTTCTCTAAACCTTACGCAAGGAACTTCGGCAAGGACGGGCGAGGAGAAAATGAACAAAATCTTGGAGAAAAGCAACATAAACATTCCGATCTTTAAGGGAAACGTCGGCGATGTAAGTCCACACGATTATTTGTATGAATTACGCAATTATCAGGAAATCATGGAAATTGGGGATACTTTTCTCTTAGATAGAATCTTGCCGCTTTCGTTGAAGGAAATCGCTGCAGATTGGTTCAGATTTTCGAGACCATTCGGCACTTTTAGGGAATTTGAGAAGGCGTTCTTGGAAGAATTCTTTAGTGTCGATTACGACTCGGAAATAGCAAGGATCATTCAGAACAATTACCAGTCACCAGACCAGTCTCTTCTTGCATTTATTCGACACACCAGGAAGCTTTTCGCAATGAGGGAGAAACGGGGGACAGAAGACGAGGTCATCCAGCACGTTTTGAAATTTTCCCATCCTAAATTCAGAACACACTTGTACAACAGAACATTCGCAACAATCAAAGATTTGGAAACCCATTCTATGGACATTCAAAAGAGATTGTATTCAGAAGCCCTGTACTATTGCCCAGAACTGAGGGACAATAGTTCACCGCAGGTGTTCGCCCAGCCTTTTCCTGTGAGTGGAACCAAGCAATTAGCAGCCGCGGGGGCAACGAACCTCTTCGGCAACGTGAGGACAGAAGTATCAATGAGCGCCATAAATCCTGGACTGGTCAACCGGCTAAGCTTTTCCGGGAATGTTGGGACCCCGTCGAGAGCAGAAGAACCGACGAAGAGAAGGGGGATCCGTTGTTTTCGGTGTGACGGTCTTGACCACAAAGCTGCCATGTGTACTGCTCCAAAAAACTCGTTAGGCCCGAACAGAGCGACACCGCCATCGTAGCAGGCGCTGCGTGGAAGAAAAACAAAGGGGGAGTAGGAAGATACGCAACTGCAGGAATTTCACTTCTGGCGACAAAGAGCCGTTAGTCCCCTGTAAAATCAATGGAAAGGACTTCTCCTTATTCGTAGACACAGGGGCCTCTGTGAGCACTGTAAATTTAGAGATCGCAAAACAACTGAAAAAACAAGGAAATAAGATTAACAATAAACGTATCAATATTTCTTTGGCAGTAGGCTCTGTACAATCATGTGGGGAAATGTATCTTACTGTACATTTGAATGGGGTGAAACTTAGGCATAAATTCGTCGTTTTGCGTGATTGTTTCAAGGGATTCATCGCAGGTCGTGGGTTCATAAGGCAAGCCGGATTATCTCTGCACTTGAAAGAGGGAGGCTACAGCTTTGCAGACAGTGACGTCATCTATTTGTTTTCTGCGGAGAAGAGGGAAGCGGGGATGAGTCTTCCGATTCTGCAGGGGATAACGTCGACTGTGGAGGCTGAAGCTGGGGCAACCGCGACGGTAACCGCGACGATGGGAAAAAGTGAAACATCTGATGCAACAACCGCGACGATGGGATATTGTCAAAGACGTCCCGAAATAGCAGAATTGATTGAGCGTGCAGAATGTTCACCAGAAGTAAAGAAGAAATTAGCAGATATTTTAAACATCTACAGTAACGTCTTTTCTGAAAAACCTGGCGTTACACGCATCTTACAGCACAAAATAGAACTAACCGATAGGACAACATTCTATTCTAAGCTTCGTATTTTGACTCCAGAAAAGCAAGAAATAATGGATAACTGTATCGATGAGCTGTTAGCTGGGGGTTTCATTGAGCCCTGCAAATCTAATTACATTAATTCACCGTTGTTAATCAGGAAAGGGGATAAATACAAGGTGATCCTGGATCCTCGAAAGACAAACGCAGTAACAAAGAAATCTAGGAATGAAGTCCCGGATATGTTTGAATCTTTGAGTAAATTAGGCAAGGCTAGATATTTCTGTAAATTAGATTTGGTAAACGCTTTTGGCCAGCTTTTATTGGAAGAAAACTCACGCCAATACACGGCTTTCAACACTTCACGAGGAATCTTTCGCTATTTGAGATGTCCCTATGGATTGAGCATGATTCCTAACACACTGGCGAAACTGATGAATATTGTCCTTGGAGAGCTGCAGGGTGTCTCATGCATTGCTTTTTACGATGACATTTTGGTTTATGGAGAAACGGAGGGAGAATTGTTGCTCGCGCTGAAAGAAGTTTTGGAGAGAATGCACAAGGCGAACTTAACACTTTCACCATCGAAGTCCCAACTTTTTACTTCGGAAGTGGATTACCTGGGTTTCAGAATTTCTCACAAGCAAGTGATATGCCACCCATCCAAGATTGAGTATTTGGACCAGATAAGGGCTCCGAAGAATGTGAAGCAACTCCAGAGCATTTTAGGATTCTTCGGATTTCTGAAAGGTCATATTAGCCACATGTCAGAGTTGACGAGTCCTCTCACTGACATGTTACGTAAGGGAGTTCGTTTTCGGTGGACGGATGTTCACGAAGAGTGCCTGACCAAACTGAAAGAAGCAGTAAAGAATAACGTTTCTCTGTACATTCCTGTACTGAATGAGCCGTTCGTCATCTACAGCGACGCGAGCGATAACTGCGCCGGTTTCTTACTAGGACAGAGGGACCAAGGGGGGAAACTGCATGTTGTATCCTTTGGAAGTAAAAAGTTCTCACAAGCCCAGAAGAACTACAGCACAACGCACAAAGAATTCCTCGCTCTGCTCCTTGCAGTCGAGACTTTCGACAAGTACATCTGCCACGCTCCGGCAGTGGAAGTTTTCACTGACCATAGTCCTCTGACCACGATATTCAGCACTGAAAACAAGAGCGCAAAGATGTCAAGGTGGACCGCTCGTCTCTCGCGCTACCCTCTGCTCATCAAATACGTGAAAGGAGAGCTAAATCTGGTAGACTTTCTATCGAGAAATGAAGTATGCAACACCCATCCGTCTGAGTACGACGGGTTACCCGCAGCGTAGGAAACATTCCCCCTGGAAGATGAAAATGATGAAGGTTACGTGAAATTCGAGATGGAAGACGGAGTTGTGATCGATTCGTCAGATATTCCACAGAAACCAGTTGCTGACCTCAGTGCTTTGTGCACTATACAAAGCGCGAAGCAAATAAAGAAGAAACGACGAGAAAATTTGCTTCGAGGGGTCAAACTACCCAAGGTTCGTCTCTCTAAAAGTGAAAAGATGCAGGGCTTTTCATTGTTGCCTTTTTCCGTGGCCGAGGGGAATGAAGAACACGAACCGCTGGATCCGAGCAGGCTTCTGGACACCACTTCAATCATTTCAGAGCAAATGAAAGATAATTTTCTTGCAGACTTAGGGAAGACTGTTAGGAACGAGGAGGTGGAAGGGACGAAGATGTACAAGGAAAAGTTGAAGACACTGGCCAAATCTTCGTATTTCGACGATGATGAAATCCTTAGGAGAAATTTGCCTGCAGAAAAGTACAAAGAGAAAGGAACTGGCAAAATATGGGCACCTCTTTCTCTACGTGCACAAATTCTTATGTCCTTGCATGATAGTGCATTCGCTTCTCACCCTGGAAGATTGAAAACTTTAGCAAAGGTCAGAGAACAATACACGTGGCTAGGCCTAACAAAAGACGTTATTCAATACTGTAAGTCGTGCCAACCATGCTGTGTATTTAAAGGGGACACGACTAAGAAGCAAGGCTTCATGGCAAGTAATAAGGAAACAGAAGTTGGCAAGAACTTATACTGTGACATTCTGGGACCAGTCGTTCGTTCGAAAAAGGGAAATTTCCAATACGTTCTAGTATGCGTCGATAGTTTTAGCAGATTTACTATCTTGCGCCCTCTTCGCGTGGTGACTGCGAAATCTGTGTTAGAACAATTACTGGATATATTCTCGATCCATGGATTCTACCCAAGAATCTCCACTGATAATCAAAGCATTTTCAATTCCAGAATGTGGAAACAGATGATGAAGATGTTTGATTCCAAGCAGATCAGAATTTCTCCATATCGCCCGCAGGGCAATCTCGCAGAATGCTACGTAAAGGCAACTAAACGTGCTCTTTGTGACTAAAATAATTATCTCAAGATTGGAACTTCATAATTAATATATTAAAACTTGTAACAAGGTGGATTACATGATTAAAACTTAAACATCCATAAGACATAATAACAAGATGCATAAACGTTGCTATGCACAGACTATGTACATTGGCCATAACTGCTAGTTCACCACATACAATAATGTATTTATATATCAATCTGCCACTTTCTACATCTCTTACTTTATACACAGCAAAACTGCATCTTTCAATAATCTCTCCTTTTCGATATATCAAAATAATCATTTAATCCATAACTAAGAATATACAACATGGCTAACTCCATGCTTGACAATCCAAATCAACAAAACAATTGAACATCTATATTCAAAGATATAATAACATCATAGATGTTTCACAATCTAGCTACTGCAACTTTCCCCTTCTTCCAAATGACAGTTGCAACCTGTCAGGTGGTTTCCTCCTTCTAAAAGATCGTCGTGGACTGTTCACTGCGGAGGCGGTAACAGCTTCCTCTCGCGAAGTCTGCGGTCTCTCCTCACACGCCCTGTCCTGCGTTGACACGGAACCATCAAAGATCCAAAAGTCATCTTCTCCACTGTCGGTATCCGACCTGTTAGATTTAAACTTCACTTGATGCAAGTGTACCCTTCTCGTTGTTCCACCGGCATTGACCAATAACAAGCGTCTTCCTAAATGACCCGTAACTGTAGCTCGTACGTATTTTGGAAATCTGGATGTATAATTTCTTGTCCACACTGTACTTCCGATTGATGGTAATTCTTCGTTCTTATTGGTCTCACTTCTCACCACTTCTTTCTCCATTATTTGCGACCAGGACCAATTATAGATATTACGAGGTTGATATGACAACAACAACTCTGCAGGAGACTTCCCCGTAGCATGGCAAGGTGTAAACCTGGCTACTCTTAACGCACCTTCCACCGCTTCTCTGAAATCGAAACTTCTTCCTAGATGGCAATCTTCTAACCACCTCTTCTTCAGAGTACTCTTTACGTTTTGGACCCACTTTTCGGCTAAACCATTACTGGGTGGATGATATGGTGGTGAATGAATAACCTCCCCTCCTGGGGTGAAGAAAATATAGACATCATACTTTGGTGGCTTAAAAAGATACAAGATCTTAAATATGCACATCGAACAGTTACATAACTTTAAGATATTCAACATTCAAAACAACGTTTAATACTATAACAAATCTTTCAAAGAATGACAATCAATTCTAAACTACGTTTTTACCCTTGCACATTCTTCATTAGCGTTGCGTAACAGTTTCATATTTTGCAAATTAGATCTACATTTTATCTTTGGTCCATCTAAAGACGCCAAGTTCACAAAATTGTTCATTACTTCCTTTAAAGCAATATTTGTAAGTAACGCAAATATTAAATGATACATTTGGTATTTGAGCAATAAATTAAATGATTAACTTCAGCTTCACAATATTCGTTGCCGTAAACTTTCTTATGGATATCTTCTTCAGAAGCTAGATAAGCAGAATCATTAACATGAGAAGATTCAAATGTCAAAGTTTTACAAGATTCAATTACGGAATTTTGCGAGCAAGTATTATTTGTAGAACTCGGAACAAAAGGAGCTGATACTTCCTTACCACTTGAATGAATTAGTTCAACAGTAGACATACGATAATTAATTATAGCCTTGTACTGCCACAAAAATGGTGCTCCCAAGATCAAATCGGCATGTAATTGTTTAACTACATATAAACCCACGTGGAAAAATTCATCTCCCAACTGCATAATGACATATTTAAAACCTACAACTTTTATACGTTGCTCACCAGCGAAACAAGCCAACTGAATTCCTTCTATTGGTTCCAGCTTTATACTTGGCAATAAAGAACTTAGAGTGATCCAAACCTTGTAATCCAACAAATTACATTGACTACCAGTGTCAATTAAACAATTAAGAAACAAGTCACAAATTCTTCCCTGTATTTCTGGTGCTTCAAGTAAAGGTGTAGGAGTTCCTTTATCTGTAACAGTCCACTCAGGCTCTGAATCAAACCACTCCAGCAAAAATGCAACAGGTAAAACATCTTCTTTATCAACGCCTAAATATTTAACTCTATTAAAGTCACCGAGACAAGACTTAACATTCAAAAGGTAAGGATCATAATTACAAGTAAGCTCCATGTGGTCATCCTTTGGCAGGGCGAATTGGAGCGCATTTCCCCGCCTTAGTTGTTTAATGTTCTCTGAGGGCTCCCACTAGTAGCATTAGTTACTGAGGAACATTCTTGATTTAAACTAATGTCATTGCAATTCATTCCATTTCGGAAATTTCCATTGTTCCTTGCTGAAATCTCTGAGTTAGTGTTAATGGAGCCACCTCGCAATTCTCTATTGGTAAGACTTTGAAATCTTCTATTCCTGTTGTATCTAGGTGCATCTGTATTATTGCCATTACTAGCGTTCCCTTGAGTGTTTGTTCTTCGATTGTTATTATGAAAGTACAAACTTCGATCGTTACCTTGTCGCCTATAGCTCTCTTGGTTAGCTCCAGATTGCCTATAGTTGTTTCTGGGATTCCTAGCAGCTGGTTGGCCCGTAAGTCTCTCTGAAGCTACTGTTTGGGTAGATGAATCACTGCATGACTTATTTTCCATAGACACTTGCCTTACAAAATGCCTAGATTTTTCGAACCTATTCGAGTTGTACTCCCCACTTATATAATCACCAGGTAGTGACAAAGATTTGGTTTTATCACTAGAATATAAGTCTATTGTCCTGAGTTTTTGTGTTAATTGTTTAAGGTTGGAAATTTCGTGACAACCCACATTCTTAGAAACTGTTTCTGGCAATTGCTTCAGAATTACTCTTATTATCTCAGCTTGTTTAGGCTTTTCTACAAGATTGCAATATGATGAATATACCTTCAATGCGTACGCTTCTAATGATAAACCAGAAGATGTGTTGTATTTACGAGAACGCAAAACTGCCAGTTGGCTTTCTAACAAATCATTCGAAGCAAATTGTTCAAGAAACTTGCACACAAAATCATCATATGATGAGAAATTCCGTCTTTCACTATTGAACCAATACGCTGCAGTATTGTAGAAACATTTGTAAATAACTTGCAGGCGATATTGAGAAGATACACCAATCAAATTTAACATTGTTGTCAGCTGGTCTATAAACTCCCTAGCTGATTGTTTCGAGACGTCACCTCCAAAACGTGGTAACTGGCTTAGCTCATTTACACGAATAACTTTACCCGGGCATTCTCCAAATGGGTTTCTTGCAGAAATATTTGTATTACATTCTGCACGCGCAGGTTTACAAAACTGGTTTGATTCAAAATTTGGAGACTCAGAATTCTTAGAAGCAATGTTAATTGGATTATTCAAAATGTCATTTCTGGGAATGTAATTTTGATTACAAAACATCGGACTCATTGAAGTTGTAGTATTTGTATTACCAGCTACAGTATATAATGGCTTCTCACATGAAGGTATATGCTGAAAATACATTTGTGAAATTGGATTATTTGAATAAGCTTTCGTTGTACAACACTGAGTTTCATTATGAAAACTGGCATTCGGAGGACTTCCATAACCATAATGGTTAGTAGAACAAGGTTCATTGTAATGCACTCTATATGCATTCTCCGAAAGTGCGAGGTCCCTATTGGCCAACGGATGTGTAGTGAAATGAGCAGGTGATTCGTTACGTGATGGAGGATCCCACAAATAAGATGTATTGGAAAGCCTATAGGTAAAATCAGTTCCAAAAGAAGTAGCGTTCTGACCTGATTTACGTTTAGTAATTACAGGTACATCAATATCAGATGAATCATAACCCGAAGAACCAACACCACGTTTGTCACTAGCCCGAAATTTAACATTTCGTGATCTTCGATTTGAATTTGCATTATTTGTTTGACAAGCCACATGCTCAGTTTGTTTACTATTTCCATCCTCTTCGCTCAGTTCTCGTCCTCCATTGAAAGTTTCGTTAGCAACACTGTTGCTGATGGCATTGCCTTGCTCCAAAGAAATAACCCCATCTCTAAGGTCATTTACCAAGGTTTCAGAGCTACATGTAGCAGTCTGAACTACCTTCATTCTATCTAATTCCGCATTTAATGTTTCAAACCTAACCTCATGTTGAGTAAATTTCTCCATAATTTCATCATTGCAGACTTCCAACCTTGCCAACTTTCCGTCATGACTCTTCATTTGTTCTTGAATAACTGAAACTTCGACATGCATTGTACTAATACCTTCATCCAATTTACACCTCAACTCACTGCTAACATTTTGACAAGTTTGGGCAACATCTTGTAACGAATGTTCAATATGATCAAGCCGGCCGTTAAACCTAACATTATGCTGCTGTAATTCATTTCGAATGGCTTGAAACTTCTCTTCCAGATTTTTATTATTTTGTTGCAATTCACTTTGTAATAATTCATTATTTTGTTGCATATCCTTTTGCAACTCCTTTTGTAACATTTCATTATTTTGTTGCATATCCCTTTGCAACATTTCATTATTTTGTTGCAATTCCCTTTGTAATATTTCATTATTTTGTTGCAATTCACAGCGAATGTTCTGTTGCAACTTTTCTTGAAGATTTTCATTATTTTGCTGCAAACTTTGGGTAACCGTAACTTGAAATGCAGCAATAATCTTGTCCAAGTTGGGATTCACTGTACTTGTATAAGATTTTAACAAAAATGGATCAAAATCTGGTTTACAAGATTTACAAAAATAGCTTTCATTAGAAGAGCTAAATATTACCCAGTGCATTACAGTCAAACCTCTGCACTCCAAATGTTCCCATTTATTGCAGCTATTGCACTTCACAAGACGAGAATCTGCTTCAATGTTACTGCAACAAATAATATTCTTCGTTGGGTCAACATTTTCTTCAATAGTTTCATTTTCCCTGAAACTATCGACGACATCGGATCTTAAGAAAACTCCCGTTCTTAAGTTGTAAGAATGTTGCTTCCGATCCATTATTTAAAGTAATCAGAAGATAACTTCCATACTACATATTCACGAATCCTGGCTGAAGGTCGCCATAATTGTTGCTGTTAGTTTTGTATTAGCAACTAAAACAAATATATTATTTGTTTTAAGAAAGAAAAATACTCAAATCTACTTACGAATTGGTATATTACACTATATCCCATAATACATAGTTAGAACAGTAACAGTGATAATGAAATGTCTTTCTTCTTATCGAAGATTTTTATATTGCTTAATTGTGAATGTTATAAAAAGATGACAGTCACATCTTTCCACACTAATTTCGTCGCACAACGAGTGGGCGTCATCGCTACCGTACGTGCAGTTTGCATTGAATTCACAAGTTTGCAACACGACCACATTCAGTCCAGCATATTTGCATTTTGGACGTTCTGTGAGGGGTCCTTTCGAGAAGGCCAGGGACGCTTTGCCTCAAGGACCTGAAATCAGACAGGAGGACATCTTGGAATTCGTGGAGGAAACGAAATTCAGGATAGAAGAGGCCAAGAAGATAGCTCGCAACAATCAAGAGCGCATGCATAATGCACAGAAGAAAGTATATGATAAGAAACGCCGCAAGTGCACGTTTAAGGTGGGGGAAAAAGCTTGGCTTAAGGAACATCCTCTCTCTGATAAGGCCCGTGGAGTAACTAGTAAACTCTCGGGGAAGTTCTCTGGACCACACGCAATTGTGGAGCAAACTTCGGCAAATACTTTCAAACTAAAACACAGCGAGGACGGAAGAATATTGAGAGCCAACAGCGATCAGTTAAAACCTTATTCTTCGCCGCCTGAGTTCGCGAAGAAAGTAGCCGGTCAAAATTCAGCGAAGGGAGCGCACGTATCTTTTCCAGAAGACGAGAATGAAGATGTACCCCAGATGCGTTACAAGCTGAGAAACAGATTCTGATCTAATTTCAAAAGGGGATTTTTGTAAATATTGTATATAGGGATTTATCTATCTTTTCTTTATTTTTTATCTTTCATTTATTTTCTCTCTCTGATACCTCGCACCTACTCGTGCAAACGTTTCGTTCCGCAGTCAACAAAAGTAACGCAAAGTTAGTGCGTATTCTTTTACCGCGTATTTTCGTCGAGAAGCCGCAGTTCGGTGGTGAGAAAATCCAGTGAATAGCAGTGACATCTCTGGATGTAGAGCCATTTAGACCCATTCATGTGGAACCCGGTCGAAGCGGTGTCTTCCGATCTCGGCAGGAGCGCAGAGCAGTGGCGTTGCCGGGAGTCGAACCAGCAGCCTTGGTGACTTGGATGGATTTCCAGGAGACTGTCTCTAATTGGTCCAGGAGGAAGGATGGAATAGATGCTGAGTGGGTAAGAATCGACGTGGGTTAACCAGCTCCAGTGCTGAGGGAAGAACGCAGATCTCGAAGTACACTTGTGGACAAAATTAGAGTGAACATTGACTGTCAGTGTCGTGTGACCTAATGGAAGTGTGTTTGTAGTGAACAGAAACTGCGGACAAGTGTTTTGTGTATATTATTATTATTTTTCTAGGTTACAGAACTTTGATTTTTCTCTCTTCAGGAAGGGGGGACTATGTAATGATGCGATCATTACTGGATCCTTTTTATGTTATAAATTGTGTATGTCTATGTCTATGTCCTGTACGTTTGAGTTCTTGGCCGTTGGGGAGCGGTAAGTTTCCAGTAACGGTTTAGGTCATTAGCGGGGCCTATAAAAGGAAGGGAAGGCAGCAGTCGGTCTCAGATGTTTCGGTGCAATTCGGCGAGGTAAAGAGGTGTTGTTTCTCTATGGGGCGAAACGAAGAATCTTTCTTGATAATATGAATAGGCGGATACTTTAACTTTCTTTCTTTCTTTTAATACACACACTTGCTCTTTTCACACTATCCCAATAGTTTATTTCATGTGGGAAACCGGGTACACAACACACATACCTTCAGCCACCTTTTTTGGTACTGAGGGTTATATTTTTTTTTTTACTCGTGGAGCCAGTGGCTACGCGAGTCTACACACTCTCTTCGGGAAGGGGGGACAGGGTACACCGGAATGTAATTTTGCGAATAACGGCCAAGAATTAACTTCTGTAAATATATTATGAATAAACCTATATATATCTAAAAGGAAATGGGCGTTATACTATAATTTGAAGAAATACGTGTCTATTGCCTAAACTAGCATCCACAGAACTTCAGGTACTGCAAGTTTTGAACCTCGGGACAAGGATTCAAAAATGTATGGTTGTGTATATTGTGTATGTTGCTGAGAATCAGCTTAAAAGCACAAAATATACCGTTACAAACTATTATAATGTAATACTCGCAATCTCGCCAACGAAGGTTCCGGATTCAAGCCTTGGTCTGGACTTGCGAATTCCTTTGCCATCAAATCTACTTCGTGTAATAATCATTTGTCTTCATGTTGTTACTAAACCGATGCAATATAAAAAAAATAGAAACAGTCTGAAGCATTCCCTATTCTCTGTAAAATGATAAATGGAGTTCGAAGAATAAGTCCACTTTATGCACATATAGGCTAATCGGAACTGAGCTTAGAGTTTAAAGCTATGGTTCTCCACCCCTTGATTACAAAGCGATGACGTTACCACTACGCCATCGGGGAGGCTCGACAGGAAGGAAACTAATACCTTCAAAGACAATAAAATAGTAACGACAATGGAATTGTCTGTGGAGTAAAATTGAGACTTTCCTTCATATATTCTTCAAATTCCGTGAGCAATCTCCTTGTTCGGTTCTAGGATTGCTCTTTTCGTTGGCAAATATGCATCTTTGTGCTCCGACATTGCTGTATGCAATATTTTCTTCACTGTCGACATGTTTGTCACGTCTCTGGCCACAGAATAGCCTTTAATATTTGTCCACCCATTTCGCTGAGACCTGAATTTCGCATTAACACCCACTTATCCTTATGTTGCTCTCTTTACTTGGAAGATTTATGCTCACAGCAATAAACGTTACCTGTCTAACCCACTCACACATGCATCAAATAGCATAAATAAACAAAACTTATTTTGCTTAATCTATTCACCTGTTTATTTCTGCTATTGTATGCATACGTGAATAGGTTAGGCAGGTCAGGTTTGGTACTGTTAGCATATATCTCCAAGCGACCATAACTGTCGCTAGTCACTTGTGGCTCTGTAACTACAAGTTACCGTCCAACCGTTTGACGGAGCTAATCCCTACCACAATCTCCTTTTCCACAGGCTATGGTAAACATTCTTATCTAGAGATTGTTCTTGTTCTGATATCTGGATATTGCAACGATGTCGTTCCGTCGCTTCACATTCAAGTGATACATTCACTTAGCCGACCGCTAATACGTCATTGAGAAAAATATTTGAAGCATCACCTTGGAAACGGGCTGGCGAATCAACCAGTAACGCGCCAAAGGAAAATCACCATAAAACAATGGAAACACAGAACATAACATGAAAAAGGCCGCACTAACAAAGTAAGATGGCAGGACAACAAATGTTGCCTAAACTTTCAAAAAACTCATAACCCCAAGATTGCGGATCGGATGCGACTAGTTCGAACGAAAAGAAGTACTAGCTCGCATTATATCTACTTTGAAAATCTAGTAGGGTAGGGTGGAGTTTTGACTCCACCTATAACGAAATGCCTCGCATTATCAAGCTCTGTTTGAAACGTCTCTGTTGAGAACTTTGTTTCGTCTCAGTTACTTAGCACTTTGTGTTTCTGCAGTGTAATAATTCGAGTCAAGATTGGCTCCATTAGCCGAAGTTCCAGATACTTTGTCTCGCAGGTAGGCGATGGCCATCTTCGGAAGGGAAGGTAAACGTCTAAATCGAATTGTCAAAGTTATGTCGTCAGAGTGGAAAAGTTACTGAGATCTTTACAGGAACCCTCAGTGGCCCTTCAAACGTAGAGATAAAGTTAACACCACTTTGCCTTCTCTACACTCATACATCTCCGTACACGTCAATTCGATTAATTCAACTTAACAAGGTTTATTTCCATCAAGTTACTTTTATATCATGTCAGTCCTATTTTAATTTAACGTCCGGTTAGTTTAAGCAAAATAAACTATTTTTATCGCACCAAGAGATGCATTACTGCATTCTACTAACCTACTCTTAGAATCGTAGTGAATTATAAATATTATGATTGTTTGGTTGTTTTCAATACCGATATATGTGAAGAAGGATTAAAAAAGAAAAAAGAAACTTTTGCGGAATTTTTATTTTATTTTTACTAATATTTCTTAAGGATTTGAAATTATATTTCAATTTTATTTTGTGGGTTAAGTTACTGTATGTCTAAACTTTAGTGAAACAACCTGACACTTGTTCTTTTGTCATCGGTTGAATGCTTCTTGAATTTTTTTATGCGTACTTTTAAAATATAAAATATATATCCAAATTCAGCCTTTACATTAATACTAGATCATTACAATCAACGATTTGGGGGGGGGGGCAACCTGTTGAGGAAATTTACCATCGCCCTCTTGGCAGTCCCGTTCAAATCCGGGAACTTTTCTAACGATGGAAGCGGCCCCGGCGCCCACCCAGCGTCGAATAACATGGGTACCTGGGGGAAACCCTGGGGGGTAAAGGCGGTTAGGGGGGTGATGCTGATCACATCACCCCCACTCACGACCGGATCAAAAAATTGTGGGGCGTTACCCCCACACCCCCTATACGCCTTTATTGCGTGGTGCTAAGCACAGGGGAACACTTTACCTTTTTACCTTTTTACCTCTTGGCAGTCTCAGTCATGCCCTGTCCGCAAGTAGAGACTCCAGAGGATTCGACCAATGAATGTATGAGAGAGGAAGTGAGTGCATGTAGGGGAAAACGTGACTGCAGCTACTAACCATTTGCAGCAGCAGGTACTGGTTTGCTCGCCCCCCCCCACTCGCTTTATCCACTTTCCTACCGTTACATGCGGCCTTCCTCAGCAGTTTGCCGAGACAAAGAGTACGGGTGTCCCACGAACGACGCAACTGGGAATTAAGAGTGGCGTTACTTTGTAACCGAAACCTGTACATACATAAGTCATACACCAAATGTTAGCCCTGTCCAAGTAGATATTTTTAAACATAGAAACAACAAACGGGGTGCAGTGTTGTTCATGCAGTGTTGACAAATGTAAGTGAAAGTGTATGTTTCCACAAAGCATGGAAAATTGCATGTCCAAACATTCGTACGGAAATTTGGACGTCAATTTCCACCTTGAATAGGTGGACTATTTCGCCATCTATAGTTCAGAGAAGAAAACCGATCGTTTTCGCGTATAGCCAATCCTGAAATGCCTCGTAAAGGCGTACCGGTCCAAATGGGTGTTTTAAAAAAATTATGAGGTACAGTAGCAACACTGTTGATGTTTGAAGGCAACAAAAGGTGTGTTTAGTGATGGTCTATGACATGGAAATACTGGAAACAGGAAAAAAAGAAAATGAAAATTATGGTGAAAAAAGTGTTACTTACCTACTCCTGGCAACCATGCAATGCGCGTAACAGGCAGTGTAGCTTTACAAAAGATGTTGAAAATGACAACCATTTTCCCTGAGGCATTCATCAACACGTTTTATCATGTTGGAAGCAACTTTATGCAAGGTTGATTGGTTTATATTGTTAATGGCTGTGCAAATGTTTATTTTTAGATCATCAAGTGTTCTTGGGTTATTAATGTAAACTGTTTGTTTCAAATAACCCCACAGAAAAAATCTGGAGACGTCAGATCCGGGGAGCGACTGGGCCATAAGTTTTTGTTTATAATGTGATCGTCAAAAAACTCTGCCAACATGTCTAAAGTTTCATTAGACGTGTGACATGTTGCGGAGTCTTGTTGAAACCAACAATCACGTTCATCACGTTCCAACAGAGAAATAAACTGTGTGATAAGGTCACGATAAACTATTCCGTCAACTGTTGTGTTGAAAAAGAATGGACCGATTATTTTTCTCCGCGAAATCGCGCACCACACACCGATCTTTTGTGGATGAAGTGATTGTTCATGTAACAAATGGGGATTGTTACTTGACCAGTGTCGAGAATTTTGACTGTTGACATATCCATTTAAGTGGAACCATGCTTCATCCGTGAAAAAAACCTTATCCAAAATATTCACACCATTGTCTCTAATGAAATTTCTAAACCACTAGCAGTATCTTACACGTGCACCTTTGTCTGCTTCCTTCAGTTCTTGCACAGCCTGTACCTTATATGCACGTAGGTGCAATTGTTTTAACGCTCGGTGAGTTGTTGTTTTTGATATACCTGACTGTGCAGCAACTTTACGAACAGATTTCCTGGGAGATTGTGATATTCTCTGCTCCACATCCTGCAGCACACCTTGTGTCAAAACTGGTGGTTGTCTGTGGTAGGGTTTGTCATTAACTGATCCTGTTTCACGAAATCTGGAAACAAGTCGATATATCGTCGAATTTTCTGGAACACTGTTATTCGGATATTTCTCGCGAAACACAGTTTTTACACTAGCGTACGATTTCGAACGAAAATAATGTTCCACAATGAACACCCTCTCTTCCAAAGAGTACTTCATTTCACAGAACAATACTAATCTTCCCCTACGAACAATGCGAAATGCACGGCTCAAACAGTTCTGAGTACACAACTAACTGATTCTTTTGTTCTCGTTCGGTGGGCGCTCTTATCGCATTGCATGGTTGCCAGGAGTAGGTAAGTAACACTTTTTTCACCATAATTTTCATTTTCTTTTTTTCCTGTTTCCAGTATTTCCATGTCATAGACCAGTGGTTTCCAACTTCAAACGGTCGGAGGGCCAAAATTATATCCAGCAGTTGATTGGCGGGCCGCATTTTTTTTTTTTTTGGCGGGGGGGATTAAAAATTACAAAAATTGTAAGTACTGAACTGAAAATGTAGTAGCTACCGCATGACCTAAATTTCTAAAATGAGGCAATAAAAATAATGGAATCACAAATCAAAATTGTATAATTAGAATTTATTACACAAAAACCCAATACTTATGGATGAATTGAAAGAAATGAAAAACACACTATACAAATAAGAATCCTTCATAGTAAGTGTTCAATGTGAAAATTGAGGCCGATCTGCTTCTTTTATTAAAGTTGGAATGTCCACTTCAATTTCTGTATTTGAAAGTCTCAGAAGGTGAAGCAGTGAAGAATCTGCCAGTCGGCTTCTGTAGCGGTTCTTGATGAACTTCATTGAAGAAGAAACACTTCCACACGTGTATGTGCTGCCGAATATCGATGTCATTCTTAACCCAAAACTACGAAGGTTTGGAAAGCGTTCCTTTGAAAGGTATTTGAAAAACTCTGGCCCCTTTTCTTGCCTAGTTTGAAGGAACACATACGAGGGACATTCCGAAAGTAAGTTTCGTCATTTTTTTTTCACAGGGAAGCTGTATTACAAAGTGAAAAACACATTGCCATAACACAAGACAATCTTTCCTGAATTCACGACGTGAGGAGCGAGAGCAGAGGAGCGATTGCGCTTGCACAGAGTGCCGAACAATAGAGATAAGCAGCAGACCGACGTGACGTGCCCGAGCTCATTCGAGTGCAAACCAGTATGGCAGAAACGTGCTCAAAAATGGAAGTGCGTGCTGTCGTACGCTATGAATGGGCTTTTGTCAACATTCCAGTCTTGTGCTCAGGGGTGAACACTTGACGCGGTACGAGCGCGAGAGCAATGACTTCCTCTTCAGGTTTTGTTCTTGGACGACAACGCAAGACCCCACACAGCAAGGGTCACTGCAGAACACATTCGTGTCTGGGATGGGAGAGATTGAATAACCCGGCCTACAGCCCCGATCTTGCCCCATCAGACGTCCACCTTTTTCCTGCGTCACTTCGGAAGCAACGAAGAGGTGCAACAGGCTATGAAGAACTTCCTTAAATTCGCTAGGCACAGATTTTTTACCAGGAGGGTATCTTGAAATTGATTTCACGTAACAATAAATGTGTCAACGTCGGTGGCGACTATGTGGAAAAATAGCCAAAATATTGTATTTTGTTATGACATTGTATTCTTCTGTTTGTAATAATGCTTCCCTGTGATAAAAAAATGACGAAACTTACTTTCGGAACGTCCCTCGTACATCGCCTTGCAAATCACACAATTCAAGTTAGAGAGAAGCTTCTTGTTCTTCGATGTTAACGCCAAGAGCAAATAGCTGGATGCTGATTTTAAGTTCTCCAAATCTTTAAATCTGGAGTCACACTCATCCATTATTCCTATAATATTTTCACTGAATTCAGAAAAGCCCAGTGTTTCTTCATCTCCTGCTAGCCGCCGACAGCTTGGAAAATGGACCAAGTTATTCCTCTCCAAAGTAACGTTGAAAATCTTCAGTTTATTACGAAAAACATTTATGTTTCCCATTAAATCTGACACCAGCTGGTTTCATCCCTGCAGGTTCAAGTTCAGTTCGTTCAGAGGACCTGTTATAAACGCCAGTTGTTTAAGGAAATTCATAAATGGAACGTATTTTAATAAAAATCCATAAAATTAATGTATTTTGCAAACTGGCTTCGCGGGCCGCCAGTTGGAAACCCCTGTCACACCTTTTGTTGCCTTCAAACATCAACAGTGTTGCTACTGTACCTCATAATTTTTTTAAAACACCCATTTGGACCGGTACGCCTTTACGAGGCATTTCAGGATTGGATATACTCGAAAACGATCGGTTTTCTTCTCTGAACTATAGATGGTGAAATAGTCCACCTACCCAAGGTGGAAATTGACGTCCAAATTTCCGTACGAATGTTTGACATGCAATTTTCCTTGCTTTGTGGAAAAATAAATTTACACTTTCACTTACATTTGTCAACACTGCATGAACAACACTGCACCCCGTTTGTTGTTTCTATGTTTAAAAATATCTACTTGGACAGGGCTAACATTTGGTGTATGACTTATGTATGTACAGGTTTCGGTTACAAAGTAACGCCACCCTTAATTCCCAGTTGCGCCGTTCGTGGGACACCCTGTAGTTAAGCCAGTACACACCTGCACCACCCCCCACTCCCTTTGCAACTTGCCTGCAGATAGTCAACTTACTGTGCATGTAAATCACGATAATAGAACTATATTATGAACACCAGTTGAAGAGTTAACAGCAATACAGAGAAAGATAACGATACTTCATTAACCCAATTCCACGGTAGTTAATGTAAACAAGGTGAAGCTAAAATATTTCTTGATTAAACATTTAAGCCTATCATGAAGTAAACACGTCCAGCAATGACAGAAAAATTGGAAAGGAATGTAATCATGGTGAAACATTTATCACTTCGCAACAGATCCACAAATTATTTTTCCCTCCTTGTTTTTGTCGCCATGGATATTAATAACAAGAAAGACAAAGCTTCTTTGGATCTCGTTAGTCAAATTTTAAGCCTTTTGTATGTTTCATTGAGTTGCCATATTGTTCTACTTTCATCTGATTCTCAAGTTCACATAATGTTGCTGCTCACAATAATCATTTTCTTTTCCTTCTTTCCAGATTATGTTTACTTCCAGACGAGAGACGTCAGCTGCAGAGCAAATTAAAGAAGAGGACACGAAACCCTCAGTTTCAAGAGGAGTTCTGTTTCCAGGTACTGGAACCTCGATTTTTATTAGTCTTTGTCATTCTTCAGATTTCTGTTTCCTTTTATTTAGCAAGTCTATGGCTTGTGAACTCGTTGGCGAACAGCTTCATATTTCTCGGAATTCCGTAGATTTCATTTCGGAAAGAAGCAAGTGTTGTTTTATCAGAATCTAGACGCTAGATAATACTTGGACTTCATGACAAGTCTGAGTAAATATTTACTTAAACCTGGAAGCATGGAATGCAGTTCCGTACTATTTTATTGAATTGGATTTTCGAATGAACAAACATAAAGTGACTTTCAATTGTTTCTCAAAGAAATGACTCTTATGTAATGTACTTCTGTACCCAATCCATCTCACATGTACTTGCAAGAATATATTAGGTGATATTTTAGAATGTTTATATTTAATGGACCATATTAGTGGTGACGTCATAGCAGACGACTGAGAACGATTTGAGTTCAAACAAATATGACACTTGCTTTTCCCCTATTCAAAATCATTGAACTTTCCATCGGAAGGGGTAGCTTTAAGTATTGTGATAGCACTTATGAAACAAAATTGTAATGTGTATCGTACATTTATGTACAGATGAGATTTCCGAGAATTCGTCGATATATTATATATACCTTATAGAGCATAAGATAAAGAATAACTGGAAAATGGAAATCATGCATTTTTAAGGAAAATCCAGCCATTCTGCTTCCGAACACAGCCGAGCTAGACTCGTTACTAACGGGAGTGACGCTGCCGACGCTGCTGGGAGTCCAGGAATCTCACGTGGCTGCAGCAACACCGTCTATTGGCTGCCGTTTCGGATCGGAAGCCAATAGGAGCATTTGCTTTCCCAATTCATTTATTTTTTTTATTCTACGCTGTAAGGTATGCGTAATATTAGGCGCATCCGGGAAGTAAGTTTCCCTGGGGTCGTGCACAAAAAGGAAACATTATTTCATTCAATGATGTATTGCCACAGATACAGCATTTGTCCAGTTACATGTCAACATAATTCCCGCCGAAATTCAGACACTTGTCATAGCGTGGGTGCCGAACCACTGTGTGACAGCCGTCTGAACCTCTTCGTCGCTGTGAAAAAGTTGATCGGACAGGAACTTTTTCAGGTGCAAGAATAGGTGGTAATCACTGGGAGCGAGATCCGGGATGTACGATGGATGATCGAACACCTCCCAACCGAACCTGTCCAGAAGGGCTGCAGTGCGCCTAGCCATATGCGGCTTCGCATTGTCGTGCAGCAAGATCACCCCAACACCGAGCTTACCACGTCCCTTATTCGAATGTCCCCAGTGTTTCACAGTAACGGTTAGCGTTCACAGTCTCACCTCCGGGCAGAAACTCGATGAGTAGAATGCCCTTTCTGTCCCAGAACACTGTACATCACTTTTCGCGCCGACACAGTCTGTTCGAACTTCGTCATGCATGGAGATCCACTGGGACGCCAATGCATGGACTGCTGCTTGCTTTCTGGGGTGTTGTATGCAACCCACGTTTCATCCCCTGCGATGATCCGGTTGAGAAAATCATCATCAAGGTAACGCTGCAGAAATGTCAGCGCCGTTCCCATGCGTTTTCCTTTGTGTTTGGGCGTCAGTCGTTTCGGCACCCACCGGACACATAATTTCCGGAACAAGAGGCGTTTGGTAACAGTGTCGTGCAACAACGACCGAGAAATCTGCGGGAAATGGCTGCTGAGTTCCGTGATCGTGACTCGACGATCCTCCAATATGCGCTGCTGCACCTGCTCCACAAGCTCGTCCATAACGGCCGACAGCCGCCAACTGCACTCGTCGTCATTCTCATTTTGCAGACCTTCAGTAAATATCCTGCACCAACGACGCACCATCTGCTTGCTCATGATGTCTGGCCACCTGGCACAGCTGTCGATGAATTTTGATCAGCTGTATGTATGTGCGTTCAAGAACTTAATCACCGAACGAACCTCACACGCGGCGGGAGATGGAATAAGAGCCGCCATGTTTCATCGTTGCCGCGACGCTACTGAGGACTTTCGGGAGGCGTCTTCTGGGACATTCACTAGCCAGGACATGTGCCTCTCACGCTTCCGCAAAACCGGTTTCAATACGCATGGCCTCCCACCTGTGGGTGAGTGAGAAACTTACTTTCTGGATGAGCCTAATATATCGACGTATTCTCCGAAATCGCATCTTTACATTGATTCACAATTTTGTGTCATAACTGCTGTCACAATACTTAAACTACTCCTTCCGATGGAAAATTCAATATTTTTGAATGACTAAAAGAACATGTCTGCTTTGTTTGGACTCAATCTTGCAGCGTGACGTCACACTAATATGGTACATTGGCGTTCGATTACATACAGTAAGCATAGTAATCAAGGTTGCGTTCCTAGAGCAGAATAAAGAAAAAATGCTCATCACAGCCGCACCATAATACACAAACTCAGAAAATGATTGTTTTCTTGTGTGCTTCTTTGCAATTTGTTTGCTCTTCACAAGTTTGCAGTATTTTATGTGCGGAAGCGCGCAGCTTTATAGTACTCAAAAATCAATGTTTTTGAATGGTAAAAAAAATTATTTGATTTTCTCATGTCCCTTAATCATACGTTGATTCTTAAGGAACCGATATCTTCTACAGTTCATTCAACTTATTTTATAACAGAGTATACACATATTAGTTGTAACCCTAACAAATAAGACGGTTTGGGTGTATACGAAATAAAATTAATAACCCAAACTATCTTGCTGGAACTGTATCCTGGCAACTGCCATCGCCAGTTTTGTCGATCTTAATCACAATCCTTGTTTATCGCTTGAAGAATATTCTCAGTTATCTTCCGTGTCCCTCTGTCCTTTGACACCTAAAACTTAATAAATCATTAATTAATGAAAGAGTAAATAACATTTTCGCTCGTTGAAGGCTCAAAATAACAAACACTCCTCGCTCGAGGAGTAGATCTGTGAATAAAACTGTAGTGTTAATAGCAAATAACTGATAGATTGCCACGAATAACCAAGGTAGAAAAGCAAAAACTTGCAGCAATTCTTGCTCGCTCTTCTGTGCTAAGCGTTGGTGGCATGTGCAGTTACCTGAAGCCATTATACAATGGTGTCTACATTATGTATTACCAACTTAAAAATAGGTATAGACACCCTCTAAGGATAGCATTATACATCTTAACATGGGATTTTGATATTTATCGTATTATTAGGCCTATTCGTCTTGAACTGGCAGCTATGGAAAAGTGCAATATTCTGTTAATAGGAACAGAAATGGATTATGTTAGGAACTGAATATTCACATGGTTATAACTTAATAAATTTATTATCATAATGTTCGTTCTTACTCTGCGGGGATCTTAACTGCAATATATATATATATATATATATATATATATATGCATATATATATATATATATATGCATATATATATATATATATATATATATGCATAAAGACACAGCAGAGTGTATCTAAAGCTCTAGTAAGAACACATAACATATTTTATTTCTGGCCTTTTATCGAAACTAATTTATGGAAACTCGTTGTAAGCTGTGTAGGTGATGATTTCCTTTGTTTCGTAAAGATATGACTGCTGTAGCAAGACGGAGACATTTCTGAACACTTGTTAGTGCTTAAGCTGAATGTGAACAATTTAGTGGGTCTCTGCTTCGATGGAGCTTCAAACATGGGAGGGCACATTGGCGGACAGGATCGATTCAGAAAGACCAATCACAGAGGCTGTCTGCATCCACTGAGCTGCTTGACGTCTGATTCTTCCTCTGTTCATTGGACTGTCTATCTCGTGCGTAACAGCTTGGCAATATGAAGAATACTTGTGGCGTGTTTCAAAAGAACCCTGCAGTGGAGAAATTGCTCAAAGACAACATGGATGTTTTGATGCCTCTGCAACGTGAGATTCATCAAAAGGCAAGACTCGATTTTCATTTTCCTTTACATCTTGGAACCTATTGTATAACCTGTCTGTGATATCTGTCTTTGATAAATAGAGCTGTGTCGACAACAGCAGCAATTGTTTTCTCTAATGCGGGTGGTCAGGTAAAGCTCGTAGATGGCAGCACGATACACACGTCCCACTGTTCTCCCATTTAAAAGCATGAAGAATTATATATTGGGTGTGTTGTTATTGCATTAAATTGTACGTCTAATTTGACTTAAACTCAAGGAATTTTATCGGAGCACGATAGGTGAATAGTCCGTACTTTAAAAGCCAGGACTTTAAAAAAGGTTATAGTAAACTACAGAAAAGAAATTCAAAAAACACTAAAATTTGCATAGATTCTTTTTCATCACTTTCAATTTTCAGAATTTGTTTCTTCATTGTTATGAGCTGGTGGTTAGAAAATAATACAAATTAGAGTGTGAAAAAATTTTCAATCACACGTTTCTCTTGTCATCCAGGGATGACCAAATTCGGATTTTTTTCTGTCCGGAATCCGGATAGTAAAACCGGAAAACCGAATTTCGGAGACAACCCGAAATTTGGAAGAATCTTGATTTCGGAGGATAGTTAAATTTCCAAATCCAGATTTTAAATTTTCCGGAAAACTGAATCCGAGTATTTTTGAGAACCCATCTCACGATCTGTCTGCAGGTGAACAATGTGCATAGGATGTGATTAAAGCCTTGATAGACTCGAGAGAGAAAGATGGCCAAACATTCGGAAAATTATTCACTACCGTGAACAACTCCATGCAAGACTTGCTTGGAAATTAGTTCTAAAAAACATGTTTGCGATAAACAGACCAAAAGGATTAATTATCCCCAAGAGAAAGGTGAGGAGTATTTCAGACGCTCTTCTGGATTCCCTGTTTGGATGGCGTGATAATAGGTTTGGGAGAAAACATTTTCCAACAAGGAATTTAAGGAATTTATTTCTTTTAATTCTGCTCTTCTCCCCAAAAATGCCAGTCAGCAGATGATAAAACGGTCGAGGAACCTATTGCAGTACGTAAGCGAAGGAAATACTTCTTTTCTTCATTGAAAGGTAGTTATTTTTTGTGCCGTCGGAATTGACATGTAATAAAGCAGATATCGGACACCTGTGACGCATCCTTCAGAAGCGCTCATGCTCTTCTCCGCGAACTGGCTGCAATCCGCATCTCGACGAATTCTGTGGAGAAATCGTTTTCTACAATTAAGAAGATAAAAATTTTGTTACGAAATCGGATAAATAGAGACACGCTTCACATGATGGTCAGTCCTCTGGCGGTGAATTCCGGATCCTGATGGAGTGCTAGAAGGCACGCAAGAACCCAGAAAATGACTTTTAGTGAGTTGGTTAATATGTTTGCCTATGTAGTCATTCGTACAGGACTCTATTACGTGTATGTTGTATAACAGGATACATAAACAGATTCTCTCGGGCTATCGACGAGGTGAGTTAGTTATTGAGTTAGTTCCTCACCTGTTCATCATTCGTCGCCAGGAAAGCTTCAAGTCTCACTTCAGGATACATAAACTTAGTCTTGTATTTATCAATTCATTTATTTCTATCTTGACCAAAATATGATTGTTCCCCAGCAGAAGGCAGTTAAAATCTTACAACCCTAGTAGATGGTATCCCAGACAGTGGATGTTGCTATTTAATATTCGCAATTAATTTGCACGTACTTATAACTAATGTGCACGGGTTTTAAGTAATTTGCACGTACTTAGAACTAATTTGCACGTATTTAGAATACTTTACATTTATGTATTTGCATGTTTATAACTTTTATGAATATATAATTATTTATTTTATGAAAAATATGTATAAAGAAGGTAATTAGAGGTACTAAACGCTATGCATATGGTTTTATATTCATTACTGCAAAGTATGTAATGTATAAAATGTTAGTAATGAATGTTTATAATATTGAAAATAAGAGTTTATGGTTTATGAACCGCTATGAAAGGTGTTAATGGTACGAAAGAAGTCGGTCCCGGTACTCGAACCTGCGATATGCAATGGTAATAAATGGTTAGACCTATAGTGTACAACGTATGTAATGTATGTAATAATTTCATTATGTTATGAAAGACGATGGTACGAGATGCCAGACAGGAGACTGTGAACTCCGCTCTGAGGGTAGAGGAGAAAGGAATTTGGGAGATGTGCGGTCAAGATCAAATGACGTCAGAACGCTAGAACAAAGAAAGAATCTGATTCATCAATCAGAGAACGCGTCGGTAGGTTTTCAGAACCGGTTTTTCCAAGGTTAACTAGTACGCAAGAACAGGGGAAAGGTATGCAATACTGTAGGGCAGGGGAGGGATTGAACCAGACAACAAAGGATGTCTGCGAATGCGCAGCAATGGTCAAATTTTTTGAAACTGTGCGTCGCTTGCATGCTAGAACATGTTTCTGTCTAAGTAGGCCAAGGTTTTCTACAACACTAGAACAAAGGATGTCTGAGAATGCGCGATGTAGGTCAAATCTCTGAAGCTATGCGTCGCTTGTAGAACCGGTTTCCGCCGCCAATTAATAATAAGCTTAGGCTTGCCCCAAGGCACAGGACGCTTTAGCGCGGGTTTTGGGCTAGAATGCTTGCATGTCAGAACAGGTTTCTGTCTAAGTAAGCCAAGGTTACCGGGAACACAAGAAAAAAGGATTTTTGGATACCCAATTAGATTGGAGCGAGAACTTTAATTTGAACAAGGAGAACGAAGCGTAAGGGTTTATTATCTGTACTATGAAGAAGGGAGAGCTCTCAGGGACTGGGCCTACAGTTTTCACTATTTGCTTTTATCACGGGGTATCGAACCTAGGACCCTTTAATTATTGATTTAGGTAGTAAATGTATGTTACTGTGTGCTATTTAATATATTATTGAGGTTATTTTTTACCAAACTTTGACTTTAAGTCAAACATTTTCCCAGCTTATCCTTATTTCTTCTCAAATAACACAATTTTGACGATTGTAGCAAGACTTTTAGTTACATTTTCGATACACGAAGTGCGCTTACTCAACTTCTATCTGTTTATTTCACAAGTTTAGGCTTATTATTATTCAAATAACACAATTTCATCTGTTCAGGAAATATTTTTAGTTACATTTTCGATACACAAAGTGCGCTTAGTCAACTTCTATCTGTTTATTTCACAAGTTTAGGTAAATTATTACCAAAATAACACTATTTATACTATTCAGGAAAGAATTTTAGTTACATTTTCGACACACAAAGTGTGTGTTCTATTATCTGTTTATTTCACAAATGTATATCTATTTTTACCAAAATAACACTATTTATACTATTCAGGAAATACTTTTAGTTACATTTTCGACACACAAAGTGTGTGTTCTCAACTTTTATCTGTTTATTTCACAAGTTTAGCCTAATATTTACTCAAATAATACGATTTGAACGTGTTTTTTATTACATTTTGGACACACACGCACTCACACACACACACATCCACACACCCACACACAGACAGAGAGAGAGAGAGAGAGAGAGAGAGAGAGAGAGAGAGAGAAATTTTTTCCAAGTTTACAGGATTATTCTCCAAGTTTACTCAAATAACACAATTTAGATGTGTTTTGAATTAAATTTTGTACACATGAAGTGTGTTTCGTCAAGTTTTACCCTTTTATTTTACAAGTTTAGGCTTAATATTACTCAAATAACACAATTTAATCCAGTCAGGAAGGATTTGTTATTATATTTTGGATGCACAAAGAGATGTTTTCAATTTTTTACTGATTTTTTGCAGGGTATGTATTAATTTTTATTTATTTTGTTTTGTATCATATATACATTTACAAATTTTTAACTTAGAGTTTAGTATTTATTTAAATCTTTTCAAAAACACTAAAGAAAAAGTACTTTTAGCTAAAATGTAAGCCACAGAATATTATTATCATTATTATTAGGGTTTACTGATTTCCACTATGCTATTTTTTGGTTCTGTATTTCTATATGTATTTATTTAGGTCAAGTTACGCCTGCTACGTAGGAAAGTTTGTTTATTTTAGAGTTTGCTGAGTATTTTGTTACTTTTATACTAGGTAAAGTTTTCTAAATATATCAGGTAGGGCTCCATCCATATACTTTTGTTTTTGCTGTTTGGAAATGATGCGATCAGCATCACTCTCCATCTGCTTTTTAGTTTATGTACCCAATATTATTTTGAGGCTTCTAGAGCCTATTTATGCAGGAGAGGGGGCTTGAAAATTTTGATCTCAGATAACCCACAACTATTGTCAGAGTATTTTATATTTATTATGTGCCACTAGAATATCAAAGCTTGCTTAATTTTTATGTCTGTAACGCTGTTATTGTATTTCTAGCTAAGGCTTACTGATAAAGTACACGAAATGTTTATCATTTCGACTATTTACCTTTATACGAGGCCAAATTTTTAGTGTAACGAAAATTATTGTGTGTCTATAAAGACTGAAATTCCTTTACCGATGGGTCCATAACTGGACGCTTACCAACATTGTTCCTTTTTTTTAAAAAAAAATATAACCATTTAACAATATATTGACAATTCACAGGACAAGACGAAGTTCACAGACGACTGACTATATAGACCATAGGTCCACTTGCTAAACTTTTTTCTATGCTAGAAGAATAAATTAGCCTTATAGCCTTTTTTCAAGGTATTTTTGAAGTATTACTGGTTTTTTGGGTGCATCAACATTTGGGTTATTTCCATTTGGTTTATTATACGAGGCTACAATCACTATCTGAACACTGAAATCCTCTGATTGAAACTAAAAGCTTAGGCTGTAACTAGGGACTTAGTATGTATATCGACAATTTATAGAACAACACGAACCTTACAAAGGATTATAGGTGAGGTAGGACCACACGCCAGAGCTTTGTTAATCTGCAAGAAGCACTTGCAGCTAATATTACGAGGAAATGAGGTTGATTTTTACTGTTTCACAAGAATACTATCTTTTATACACCCAATATTTGCTTTTTCAAGTAACTACTTGTACCAGAAGCACTTACAGGCCAACTCTAACTAGACTTCGATTTATATAAATTTATAAAGAACTATGATTGTGTATATTTCTGAGGAAGTACGCAAAAGCAGATCACCCGATTAAAGTATCCGAAAAACAGATTATTCTATGCAAGTATATTTTTATTGACTGGATTATTTAACAGATCAAACAGGAAGACTGCAAAATTCATTAAATGTAGTTCTATAGTATAGTTGGTTTCAGAGATATAAAAAGAACAAATATAAGATTTCGCTTTTTTTTTTTTTTTGCTTCTGAGGCTAATCGCGACGCTAAGGGTAAATGGCGAGGAAATGTAACGGAGGAGAAACAGTCCCAAAAGTTATGGGCTGCATGTAAGTTAATACCACAGAGATATTACAGTAGGTGTAGGTTGTACCACCAGAACTTTTCTATTATAATAATACTGGTTATGCTGTACTGTTAGCTAAAGATGCTGATATTTGAGAAACTTAAAAGATTTTAGATAAATAATAATATGTTAGACTGTAAACAAATTTTATATCCATTCTGCAAAAGATCCGATGATAAAATTTAAAAATTGTAATCGCCCAGACAGGGACTCGAACCCTGGACTAAGCTATCTGGGCACAAGGTATTCTTTTCTTGAAAAGTTAGTTATGTTAAGAAATATATTGAAACATTTGAGAACACTCTTTGTCTGCTTCGACAGAGAAGGAGACAACATTTCCAAATTTTTACAGACTGGGTGTATTTTTCCGCTATAGAGGCTTTCACTATATGTAATTCGAAACGCTAAAGTTCAGCTAGCTTCCAAAATTGAGGTAAAGATTGTGTTTGGCGAGATTAACAAGTTACAATTATAACCAGTTACGGACAAATGAAGCTAAAACTCTCAGATTTACTGTACTAGCCAAGTTTTAGTAACATTTCCTTCACTTTAGTACAAATACCAAAGAAATAGGTATATTTTATTTATAATTTGACAAAATGTACTAGTATTTAATTCACAAAGTTAGGTAAAAAACAGTATTTTTTAAAAAATATTGTTACTACCTTTAAATTTTATGTTATTTAGCCACTAACAACTGATTTACACTGTTTGGCATCCTTTAAATAGGAAAAGAAGGAATTATTTGTTTAGTGTTTTTACTACTTTATATTTATTTAAGAAAACAATTCTACAGTTTAACTTAATTTTAACAAATTGTTACTAATTTATATATCAAAGTTATGTTATTTAGAGTGTATGAAGGCGTATAAAGTTAATATTTGTACTTATCAGTTCAACTAACATTTCTATTTTACATGCAAGAGATAATGTTTACAGTTAAATTACTTGAATCAGAGAATAATATTTTACGGTAATTGATTCATTCAGCACTAGTCAGTACTTTTATGCATCAGAAATTTTTCTTAATTTTCTATTACGCATGCTATTTTGGGCTATTCTTAAAATGTATTTCTAGGGCAAACTGGTTTAATTTTCTGCTTATAATTGCAAAGTTGACAGTTTTCGCACAATGCATTGTACATTTGTTATATTCTCTACTTACAATCCAAATATTATGCTTATTTAATGTATAACTAACTAACTCTCTAGACTTCTTAAACCCAAATGTTCATGGCTGCAGCAACACATGCCTTTCATCTGTCCCTGTCCTGAGCAAGATCTATATACTCCTTTCCTTCCCTACCAATTTCCTTCAGGTCCATCTCTACATTATCCCTCCATCTTTGTTTTGGTCTTCCTATTGGTCTTTTACCATCAGGTTTCCCAACAAGAATCCTGTATACTCTTCTTTCCTCTCCCATTCGTACCACATGATCTACACACCTCAGACTTCTTGATTTAATCATTCTAATAATATCTGGACATGAATACAAATTATGTACTTCTAAATTATGTAACCTTCTCCACACATCTGTCTCCTCATCTATTTTAGGCCCAAATATTTTCCTAAGGATCTTATTTTCAAATACTCTCAATTAATGTTCCTTTTTCAATGTAAGGGACCAGGTTTATTTACTGTATTTAACTTTTATTTTTTGTAATTAACAAAAATTAAAAGCTTATACTGTAGTTATTATATCTTTTTCTATCAGCTTATTTTGATATTAATATTATTAGTTATAGTCTTTGATTTATAACTATATTGCATTTTTATCAATTTATCTAAGAGTACACACAGACAAACACATGTGTACACACTTTTATATAAGTAGATATGCCTTTTTTCAATATTTTAGTATGAAGATTGCACTTTAGATATTTAAGCAAGGGTAGGAAAGGTAGGATTTCTGAGAATTTGTTGCAGGATTTTGTTGTCCAAGTATAGATGAGAACTGAGCTGGGAGACTGTTTTGAACCTTTTCATGAGAGTTTGCATGTGAACTGTATGCAAATTGAGCACTATTGACTGTGCATGCTTCTAAGTTTTGCTGTTATTTCACATCAACTCTGTGAGACTGTAGACAGTTTTCCCATTTCAAGTAGTTTTTATTGATTGTATTTGTATATATTTTGGGGACTTAGCAGTTTTATGTAGAATATTTTTACCGGATTGTTTTGAGATATTGAGTGTCTGCTGTTTTACTTGTAATTATTTTCCTTCTTGTGTTGTGTATTTGACTATATTTTGTCCACGTTCGTAGTATTTAGAATAATTGTTATTGACTTGTAGATGTAGGTAGTAATAATCCTTTGCAAAATGCCCTATACTTTAGTCTGATCATTATTCTTAGTGTTCACTTTTGAATCCTTAGTATTCTGGTAGTATTATTAATGTAGAGGTAAATTAGGCTGAAATGTAGGCATTTTTCTGATAAATTATACTCACTTAGTTGTTTCAGCAGGTAGAAGTTGCATGATGGTTTACTGCTGATGATGTTAATTTGCTCTTCTTATGTACTACGTATGATGTAGCTTACTTGAGTAATTGGAATTTTCTACTGAAAAAAGGATTGCTTGTCTATTTTATTCCTATGTTGTTGAGTTTGTCCATAAGCAAGCCATGGTTTTTACTCTATCCTATGCTTTGGAAGAATCTAGATATATTGTGTTTGCAGTTTTATGTTTCTCTAAGGTTTCAGCTATGTAGTTTCTAAAACTGTGCTATGGGTGTGACTATTGATTTCTCTTTCTGGATGCCATGTTGGTTTCTGTGTATTCCTCTTGCTGCTTGAATTTGACTTAGGTTGTTTACTTTTTTTCTTAGATCTTTATTTATTTATTTATTCAGTATTTTTTATTTTTTTAATATTATTTTACAAAGAAAAATCAAAGTACATTGTTAAAGTAAAAGTGTGTTAAAATTCAATTTTAAAAACTTTAACTTTGAAAAATTGATTTTTAATTACTGTAATTTTACATTAACTAACAAATTTTACATTAACAACAGAATAATTTGCCCTAGTATAAAAACTTCTACCAACAAAAATGTACTATTATAACTTTTAATTTTAGAAAATTGTATTTTTAAAACTTTAACTTTGAAAAATTGAATTTTAACACACTTTGACTTTAACAATGTACTTTGATTTTTTTTTGTAAAAGAATATTAAAAAAATAAAAAATACTGAATAAATAAACAAATATAGATCTAAGAAAAAAAGCAAACAACCTAGTCAAATTCAAGCAGCAAGAGGAATACACAGAAACCAACATGGCATCCAGAAAGAGAAGTCAATAGTCACACCCATAGCACAGTTTTAAAAACTACATAGCTGAAACCTTAGAGAAACATAAAACTGCAAACACAATATATCTAGATTCTTCCAAAGCATAGGATAGAGTAAAAACCATGGCTTGCTTATGGACAAACTCAACAACATAGGAATAAAATAGACAAGCAATCCTTTTTTCAGTAGAAAATTCCAATTACTCAAGTAAGCTACATCATACGTAGTACATAAGAAGAGCAAATTAACATCATCAGCAGTAAACCATCATGCAACTTCTACCTGCTGAAACAACTAAGTGAGTATAATTTATCAGAAAAATGCCTACATTTCAGCCTAATTTACCTCTACATTAATAATACTACCAGAATACTAAGGATTCAAAAGTGAACACTAAGAATAATGATCAGACTAAAGTATAGGGCATTTTGCAAAGGATTATTACTACCTACATCTACAAGTCAATAACAATTATTCTAAATACTACGAACGTGGGCAAAATATAGTCAAATACACAACACAAGAAGGAAAATAATTACAAGTAAAACAGCAGACACTCAATATCTCAAAACAATCCGGTAAAAATATTCTACATAAAACTGCTAAGTCCCCAAAATATATACAAATACAATCAATAAAAACTACTTGAAATGGGAAAACTGTCTACAGTCTCACAGAGTTGATGTGAAATAACAGCAAAACTTAGAAGCATGCACAGTCAATAGTGCTCAATTTGCATACAGTTCACATGCAAACTCTCATGAAAAGGTTCAAAACAGTCTCCCAGCTCAGTTCTCATCTATACTTGGACAACAAAATCCTGCAACAAATTCTCAGAAATCCTACCTTTCCTACCCTTGCTTAAATATCTAAAGTGCAATCTTCATACTAAAATATTGAAAAAAGGCATATCTACTTATATAAAAGTGTGTACACATGTGTTTGTCTGTGTGTACTCTTAGATAAATTGATAAAAATGCAATATAGTTATAAATCAAAGACTATAACTAATAATATTAATATCAAAATAAGCTGATAGAAAAAGATATAATAACTACAGTATAAGCTTTTAATTTTTGTTAATTACAAAAAATAAAAGTTAAATACAGTAAATAAACCTGGTCCCTTACATTGAAAAAGGAACATTAATTGAGAGTATTTGAAAATAAGATCCTTAGGAAAATATTTGGGCCTAAAATAGATGAGGAGACAGATGTGTGGAGAAGGTTACATAATTTAGAAGTACATAATTTGTATTCATGTCCAGATATTATTAGAATGATTAAATCAAGAAGTCTGAGGTGTGTAGATCATGTGGTACGAATGGGAGAGGAAAGAAGAGTATACAGGATTCTTGTTGGGAAACCTGATGGTAAAAGACCAATAGGAAGACCAAAACAAAGATGGAGGGATAATGTAGAGATGGACCTGAAGGAAATTGGTAGGGAAGGAAAGGAGTATATAGATCTTGCTCAGGACAGGGACAGATGAAAGGCATGTGTTGCTGCAGCCATGAACATTTGGGTTTAAGAAGTCTAGAGAGTTAGTTAGTTATACATTAAATAAGCATAATATTTGGATTGTAAGTAGAGAATATAACAAATGTACAATGCATTGTGCGAAAACTGTCAACTTTGCATTATAAGCAGAAAATTAAACCAGTTTGCCCTAGAAATACATTTTAAGAATAGCCCAAAATAGCATGCGTAATAGAAAATTAAGAAAAATTTCTGATGCATAAAAGTACTGACTAGTGCTGAATGAATCAATTACCGTAAAATATTATTCTCTGATTCAAGTAATTTAACTGTAAACATTATCTCTTGCATGTAAAATAGAAATGTTAGTTGAACTGATAAGTACAAATATTAACTTTATACGCCTTCATACACTCTAAATAACATAACTTTGATATATAAATTAGTAACAATTTGTTAAAATTAAGTTAAACTGTAGAATTGTTTTCTTAAATAAATATAAAGTAGTAAAAACACTAAACAAATAATTCCTTCTTTTCCTATTTAAAGGATGCCAAACAGTGTAAATCAGTTGTTAGTGGCTAAATAACATAAAATTTAAAGGTAGTAACAATATTTTTTAAAAAATACTGTTTTTTACCTAACTTTGTGAATTAAATACTAGTACATTTTGTCAAATTATAAATAAAATATACCTATTTCTTTGGTATTTGTACTAAAGTGAAGGAAATGTTACTAAAACTTGGCTAGTACAGTAAATCTGAGAGTTTTAGCTTCATTTGTCCGTAACTGGTTATAATTGTAACTTGTTAATCTCGCCAAACACAATCTTTACCTCAATTTTGGAAGCTAGCTGAACTTTAGCGTTTCGAATTACATATAGTGAAAGCCTCTATAGCGGAAAAATACACCCAGTCTGTAAAAATTTGGAAATGTTGTCTCCTTCTCTGTCGAAGCAGACAAAGAGTGTTCTCAAATGTTTCAATATATTTCTTAACATAACTAACTTTTCAAGAAAAGAATACCTTGTGCCCAGATAGCTTAGTCCAGGGTTCGAGTCCCTGTCTGGGCGATTACAATTTTTAAATTTTATCATCGGATCTTTTGCAGAATGGATATAAAATTTGTTTACAGTCTAACATATTATTATTTATCTAAAATCTTTTAAGTTTCTCAAATATCAGCATCTTTAGCTAACAGTACAGCATAACCAGTATTATTATAATAGAAAAGTTCTGGTGGTACAACCTACACCTACTGTAATATCTCTGTGGTATTAACTTACATGCAGCCCATAACTTTTGGGACTGTTTCTCCTCCGTTACATTTCCTCGCCATTTACCCTTAGCGTCGCGATTAGCCTCAGAAGCAAAAAAAAAAAAAAGCGAAATCTTATATTTGTTCTTTTTATATCTCTGAAACCAACTATACTATAGAACTACATTTAATGAATTTTGCAGTCTTCCTGTTTGATCTGTTAAATAATCCAGTCAATAAAAATATACTTGCATAGAATAATCTGTTTTTCGGATACTTTAATCGGGTGATCTGCTTTTGCGTACTTCCTCAGAAATATACACAATCATAGTTCTTTATAAATTTATATAAATCGAAGTCTAGTTAGAGTTGGCCTGTAAGTGCTTCTGGTACAAGTAGTTACTTGAAAAAGCAAATATTGGGTGTATAAAAGATAGTATTCTTGTGAAACAGTAAAAATCAACCTCATTTCCTCGTAATATTAGCTGCAAGTGCTTCTTGCAGATTAACAAAGCTCTGGCGTGTGGTCCTACCTCACCTATAATCCTTTGTAAGGTTCGTGTTGTTCTATAAATTGTCGATATACATACTAAGTCCCTAGTTACAGCCTAAGCTTTTAGTTTCAATCAGAGGATTTCAGTGTTCAGATAGTGATTGTAGCCTCGTATAATAAACCAAATGGAAATAACCCAAATGTTGATGCACCCAAAAAACCAGTAATACTTCAAAAATACCTTGAAAAAAGGCTATAAGGCTAATTTATTCTTCTAGCATAGAAAAAAGTTTAGCAAGTGGACCTATGGTCTATATAGTCAGTCGTCTGTGAACTTCGTCTTGTCCTGTGAATTGTCAATATATTGTTAAATGGTTATATTTTTTTTTAAAAAAAAGGAACAATGTTGGTAAGCGTCCAGTTATGGACCCATCGGTAAAGGAATTTCAGTCTTTATAGACACACAATAATTTTCGTTACACTAAAAATTTGGCCTCGTATAAAGGTAAATAGTCGAAATGATAAACATTTCGTGTACTTTATCAGTAAGCCTTAGCTAGAAATACAATAACAGCGTTACAGACATAAAAATTAAGCAAGCTTTGATATTCTAGTGGCACATAATAAATATAAAATACTCTGACAATAGTTGTGGGTTATCTGAGATCAAAATTTTCAAGCCCCCTCTCCTGCATAAATAGGCTCTAGAAGCCTCAAAATAATATTGGGTACATAAACTAAAAAGCAGATGGAGAGTGATGCTGATCGCATCATTTCCAAACAGCAAAAACAAAAGTATATGGATGGAGCCCTACCTGATATATTTAGAAAACTTTACCTAGTATAAAAGTAACAAAATACTCAGCAAACTCTAAAATAAACAAACTTTCCTACGTAGCAGGCGTAACTTGACCTAAATAAATACATATAGAAATACAGAACCAAAAAATAGCATAGTGGAAATCAGTAAACCCTAATAATAATAATAATAATATTCTGTGGCTTACATTTTAGCTAAAAGTACTTTTTCTTTAGTGTTTTTGAAAAGATTTAAATAAATACTAAACTCTAAGTTAAAAATTTGTAAATGTATATATGATACAAAACAAAATAAATAAAAATTAATACATACCCTGCAAAAAATCAGTAAAAAATTGAAAACATCTCTTTGTGCATCCAAAATATAATAACAAATCCTTCCTGACTGGATTAAATTGTGTTATTTGAGTAATATTAAGCCTAAACTTGTAAAATAAAAGGGTAAAACTTGACGAAACACACTTCATGTGTACAAAATTTAATTCAAAACACATCTAAATTGTGTTATTTGAGTAAACTTGGAGAATAATCCTGTAAACTTGGAAAAAATTTCTCTCTCTCTCTCTCTCTCTCTCTCTCTCTCTCTCTCTCTCTGTCTGTGTGTGGGTGTGTGGATGTGTGTGTGTGTGAGTGCGTGTGTGTCCAAAATGTAATAAAAAACACGTTCAAATCGTATTATTTGAGTAAATATTAGGCTAAACTTGTGAAATAAACAGATAAAAGTTGAGAACACACACTTTGTGTGTCGAAAATGTAACTAAAAGTATTTCCTGAATAGTATAAATAGTGTTATTTTGGTAAAAATAGATATACATTTGTGAAATAAACAGATAATAGTTGAGAACACACACTTTGTGTGTCGAAAATGTAACTAAAATTCTTTCCTGAATAGTATAAATAGTGTTATTTTGGTAATAATTTACCTAAACTTGTGAAATAAACAGATAGAAGTTGACTAAGCGCACTTCGTGTATCGAAAATGTAACTAAAAATATTTCCTGAACAGATGAAATTGTGTTATTTGAATAATAATAAGCCTAAACTTGTGAAATAAACAGATAGAAGTTGAGTAAGCGCACTTCGTGTATCGAAAATGTAACTAAAAGTCTTGCTACAATCGTCAAAATTGTGTTATTTGAGAAGAAATAAGGATAAGCTGGGAAAATGTTTGACTTAAAGTCAAAGTTTGGTAAAAAATAACCTCAATAATATATTAAATAGCACACAGTAACATACATTTACTACCTAAATCAATAATTAAAGGGTCCTAGGTTCGATACCCCGTGATAAAAGCAAATAGTGAAAACTGTAGGCCCAGTCCCTGAGAGCTCTCCCTTCTTCATAGTACAGATAATAAACCCTTACGCTTCGTTCTCCTTGTTCAAATTAAAGTTCTCGCTCCAATCTAATTGGGTATCCAAAAATCCTTTTTTCTTGTGTTCCCGGTAACCTTGGCTTACTTAGACAGAAACCTGTTCTGACATGCAAGCATTCTAGCCCAAAACCCGCGCTAAAGCGTCCTGTGCCTTGGGGCAAGCCTAAGCTTATTATTAATTGGCGACGGAAACCGGTTCTACAAGCGACGCATAGCTTCAGAGATTTGACCTACATCGCGCATTCTCAGACATCCTTTGTTCTAGTGTTGTAGAAAACCTTGGCCTACTTAGACAGAAACATGTTCTAGCATGCAAGCGACGCACAGTTTCAAAAAATTTGACCATTGCTGCGCATTCGCAGACATCCTTTGTTGTCTGGTTCAATCCCTCCCCTGCCCTACAGTATTGCATACCTTTCCCCTGTTCTTGCGTACTAGTTAACCTTGGAAAAACCGGTTCTGAAAACCTACCGACGCGTTCTCTGATTGATGAATCAGATTCTTTCTTTGTTCTAGCGTTCTGACGTCATTTGACCTTGACCGCACATCTCCCAAATTCCTTTCTCCTCTACCCTCAGAGCGGAGTTCACAGTCTCCTGTCTGGCATCTCGTACCATCGTCTTTCATAACATAATGAAATTATTACATACATTACATACGTTGTACACTATAGGTCTAACCATTTATTACCATTGCATATCGCGGGTTCGAGTACCGGGACCGACTTCTTTCGTACCATTAACACCTTTCATAGCGGTTCATAAACCATAAACTCTTATTTTCAATATTATAAACATTAATTACTAACATTTTATACATTACATACTTTGCAGTAATGAATATAAAACCATATGCATAGCGTTTAGTACCTCTAATTACCTTCTATATACATATTTTTCATAAAATAAATAATTATATATTCATAAAAGTTATAAACATGCAAATACATAAATGTAAAGTATTCTAAATATGTGCAAATTAGTTCTAAGTACGTGCAAATTACTTAAAACCCGTGCAAATTAGTTATAAGTACGTGCAAATTAATTGCGAATATTAAATAGCAACATTCACTGGCTGGGATACCATCTACTAACCCTTTCTACTCGATCAAATTATCGTAAATATTCTGTCGTTATAAAGTGATCTATCCCCTATAGCCGACCTCCTCCATGACAGAGTGGTTAGCACAGCGCGATAGGATGCCTAGGATCCAAGGTTAGAATAGAGGCCTGAGCATGGGTGTTCTTTGTGAGTGTCCCTGCATCAATTTCCTTATATAATCACTCATCCTCATTTTCGTAATTAGCTAAAAGTGGCAGAAAAGCGAAGTAAAATAATCCACATTAATCAATCTATCTATACCCACCTATCAAAATGTACCTCCCTCCGAAAATATTCTGATTAGTTACATGCGTGTCTGTTTTAAGTCCACTTTATGCACAGTAAGGCTAATCGGGACTGGACCTACAGTTTAAAGTGGGTTCCGAACCACTTGTGCCTCCACCGGGTATCGAACCCGGGATCCCTTGATTACAAGGCGACGACACTACCACTGCGCCATGGGGGAGGCCCACATGCCTGTGTCAGCATAACGTTTTTTTAAAAAGGTGTTTATCCCATTGTATTGTGGCACAGTAAAAAAAAAACTCGTAATTGAACATCAATAAATAAATTACATGATCCTCAAATACCAAAAACTACTTTGTAAGACGTAATGTTAACGTGCAACAACCATATTTGCCTTTACTAGCGATAATGCCAAAGAAACTATTTTAAAACTTTACAAATTTTATTTCCTTATATTCTCATTATTTCCTGATAACCGCGTGCCTCTTGTCAGTGGTCAGGATAACCTGCTACTAAGCTAGAAGTTCAAACTCTCAAAAAGACATGTATGTATGCTTGTGTTATCCCATAACCATCCATTATTCACCTCCATAGTCACGATTAACGCAAGAGAATCAATGTGCCAAAATAACTTCAAAAGAGAAAAAGGCTCATGAAGATCGTAATTTAATGTAGTAAAGTATTTCTTTCCATTTCAGTTACTTTGCGTCGGGTTTCTCCCTTTTTGTTTAATCGCAAGGTTGAACGCTAACCACTCCTTCATTCTACGGTTGAGACGTAGCCTGGTAATAACTGTTTCCTTGTGGATTTCATTCTAACCCTTTGAGATATGAACGTCAATGCAGCTCCGTCAACTTCGAGTGCAACAAGAACGAAAATTTAATTTCACAATATCAAAGTTTATACAAGTTTTGTGCAGCCCGTAAATAGTTTTGTAACGCCTCGGTTAAAGAGAAATTCAAACTTCAACAGTTGCACTCCAAGTTGACACCTGAGTAAAACACTGCCGTACAACTTCGAAAATGAACATAAAATAATAAATTTCTCCATAATCGAGGCTTTACAAAACTTTTTTCGAGGTATACAAAACTGTACAAAACCTGTGCATTATTTTAAGCCCATTTTCGAAGTTGTACAGAATGTTGCACTCCAGCGTCAAGTTGGAGTGCAGCTTTCGAAGTTTGAACTTCTCTTGAACGGAAGCGTTACAAAACTTTTTACGGGGTGTGCAAAACTGTACAAAACTTAAACAAAACTTCGATATTGTGAAATTGAATTTTCGTTCTTTTTGCAGTCCAAGTTGGCGGAGCTCGTCAATGCTTCACAATATGTGAACAGTTAATGTACACTGCTCATACTTCAGTTTTCTCCAAGCAGAATATTCCAAAAGCAATCGAATGTGAAGATGAACTTCTATGGTGAATTGCATAACTACATTACCTGATATTTTTAATTTAGAAAAATAAACATTGCAAATAAAGTCTTAATAAAATCACTTCATCAACCATAACCATATCTGCTATTCTTTTGCCATAGAGGGGTGTAAAGGTTGACTTTTCCTTAAGCACTCAAATGTCGACCTGCCTTTCGTATAGTACACACTCGACTGTATTTTGCAGACTTGTGAGGCTCTGGCGTCTGGGCGTACAGCCAGTATAATCCTCCGTGGGGATCATGTGTGTTGTCCGTTTGTGATTGTGATTCTTCGTTCAGCTATTTTATCTCGTAACTATTCATCCTCATTTTCGCTATTAACCAAAAGTGGCAGAAAAGCCAAGTAAAATAAATTAAATTAATCAATAATTGAATCCATAGAAACGTACATGTTGCCAAGTACATATGTCTTATAAAACTTAACATAGATAAAAGAAAACAGTACGAATACTCTATGATTTCCCATCATATGCATCATTATGCATGAAGCTTCATTTTATTTTATCACGAAATTTGCTTGTAAGACTTTCACACGTAAACATAATGACAGAGAGAAAAATAACTTGTTTTCTCATTTCTGAAAATGAAATTTTATTCCTCAGGCCTTATCCAATTCCAATCAATCAACTCGGTCTAAAACTGTAGCATTATTATATACTAAAGGAATAGATGCTTTAAAGAGAAAGCTTATAGAAGACCTAAGAGGTATTCTGCTCCTTGAGAAATTTTGAGGGGGCAGAAAGAGGCTTCCTTGTTTCCCACCCCCGATCAGGCTCGTAGCGAGGGGTAGACTAGGGGGCTGAAACCTAGTTCACCATGCAGCATACAAAGATTTTTCTAATCCAAAAAAAAAAGGTAACAACGAATATGCGACGGAGAATACCTCAGATCGTCAATGCGTCAGTAAAGGTTAAATAATCTCTCAATATTGTCAATTGAAATGTAAATTGCAAAAAATAGCAATGTTGATGGTACGATTGACGATTGACTTTGCTTCATTGAAAGCAACGAAAGTTAAATTCTAATTACTTGCTTTCTGTGATATTAGTCGGGTTGTTTAAATATTATGTAAATTTTACTTAGAATAACGTGCAATACATAGCTTATAACGATGTTATTTTTTTCTAGCAGAGTTGAATAATTTATAATTACAATTTGTTCTGCTAAGAATATTCTGTACTCTGCATTATTTATTTTTATTATTACTCATAACGTTTTTTCTACTTACTGGTATGCAGTGGTCAGAAGTAGCGAGCTACTTGTAGCGTCGCTACTGTAGCTAGCAACAAAATTTGTAGCTGTAGCTGTAGCGACGCTACATTTTGAAAATTGTAGTTGTAGCGGTAGCGAAGCTACAAAATTCCTGTAGTTGTAGCGAACATTTCGCTACAGCTACATTTTTTTCTTGGCATTTTGAGGTGAATTTTGAACGTGGCAACAGCGTCAGAAAAGAAACGACAATAACCCTTAATTTTGCAGGAGGTTCATAAAGACAGTCTATTACATGGAGATACACATTATCTAGATTGTAGATTATAGATATCTGCGTAATTTATTAATTAATATCTGAAGAATTCAGGCATCCAGATAACTAACTGACATATATGAATATATTCCTGCTAACAGCTACGTTTTTTTTAGCTGCATCGCTATTTTGCCTTGTTTGCTGCACCACTGGAAAAAAGTGCCTTGTTTGCGTCACCCCCGGAACAAATCCTGTGGATATTCATGGTGTAAGAGACACCAAAATGTCATTAATTGCTGTGTAAGACACAACTTGGAGTGCAAAAACGAGCAATGGAATATCCACTGCACTGACAAGGGAATAGTGCCAGCAATAAATGGCTCGGTACGTTAACAGCATTGATCATCGTCAGTATGTAGGATCTCACCAGCAATAAATTATTGTTACAAGAATGATAGAGTTTCTGGGATTACAATTATTTTCGCGATAGTATTTGTTCACAAATTTTAAAATTACAATACGTTTAAAACACTCAGGTTTATACGACAGTTTCCTCAATAATTTTATCATATTGCAAAAAGTATGTACGAGTTATTGACTTTCCTGCAGAAACGACAATTTTCTTTAGTTAATATACATAGTTTTCAAATTTATGTATTTTTCCTACTTTTGCGTCACTTTTCTGTAACTTTTGCTAATCATGACATCATCATCCTTCGCTGTTTCCTGCCTCTGGCTGGGTCGGCATAGAAGTCAAGCCTCTCCATTTTTTCCTGGTCTTTCACAACTCCTCTCTTTCTAAGGTGTTCCAATCTTGTCTCCTAACACTATCCACTATCTGCTCTTTCCACCGACATCTTGGTCTCCCCCTTGGCCTTATTCCCACTCCTTGTGCATTGTAAGCTCTTAATGGCAGTCTTTCTGCATCCATCCTCTTCATGTGTCCGAACTATCTCATCTGTGCTTGATCTATTCTGTCCTGAAGCTTCACTACATCCACTGTCTGTCGGATCTCCTCATTTCTTATTCTATCCCGTCTAGTCTTCCTCAAAAGACTCCTTAGAAATTTAATCTCCACTGCCTGCATCTTTTCTTTGTCTCTCTATGTCATTGTCCAAGTCTCTGCTCCATACGCAATTATTGGCATATAGTATGTTACATATTACCTTCTTGCATTTCATAGGTACATCCCTATTCCATATTATTCTTCGAACGCTTTGATATAGTCCACCACCATTCATTTGTCCTCTTCTGTTTACCTCCACATCTATTCTTCCACTTCTCTCAATCATGACAATGAGGATAAATGGTTTATTTAATTATTCTCTTACCTATAGTCGCTTTCTGCCATTTTCGGCTAATTGTGAGAACGAGGATGATGAGCAGTGTGGGGAATGGAGGAGCAGGACCTCATCCTCCCAACTTGGCATCTTTCCAAGTTCTTGTTTTGAGTCCATTTTATGCATAGATAAGCTGATCGAGACTGGATCCGAACCACTATGTGCCTCCGCTGGGTATCAAACCTGGGGCCCTTTTGTAGTCAAAGGGCTCCAGGTACTTTTCATTCAAAATGCTGACTTCATATCAGTCTATAAAAAAATAAATATTTATTCTCAAGAAAAATATGTTGATGTGAACATAAATACGTAATCGTACCAAATTTTATTTGTGTATAGTTGTAATAATTAATTTGGGTAACACCCTAATTGCAATATCCATATATCAAATCTCAATTGATATGCCACTTGCATAGGTATGGTATTCTCAAAAAGTATTGTAAAAATAAGTAACTGAAGTAACATTGCTATCAAAATTATTGAATGACTGGGATCATGATAATAAATAACAGAATCTATTTACCAGTAGTAGGGGATTTTTTAATACCCATATTATTGTTGTGCAAAAAACAAACCTTTAAATATTACTTATCTTACCAATTTTTAGTTGTTCTTTGTTTCCTCATTTCAAAATTTGTAGAATGTAAATATCACAAACCATGGCATAAGAAGAAAATATCAAAGGAAGCACAAAAAAATGTAGGTGTTTGGTAAGGGGGGGGGGGTGGTCGGCTTTAAACCACAATCATGTCTAGGGCGTCTAAATATCTAGCTACTCCTGATTCTTAATTCTATTCTCCCAAATGGATGGAAGGCTTAATTGATGCAGATTTCGCCGATGCAAGGAAACACAACATGTAGCAAAATAAAGTAAAACTGCTTTCTTATGCTAGCCTCTCAATATTATCAACCTCTTCCGTGGCATGAAAACGTTCCTGCTTGTTTCAGCGGAAGGTGATCGAGGCGTGTAATTGGATTGTTCAAATTGCCCATCTGCGGAAGGGAAGGGGGATATTTTCTGCATTCTTCTTCCCGTAGCAATTGATGACCTGTCATGGACAATTATGCAGACACCGAGGAGAAAAATGTTGACGTCACGAGATGAAATACAGACAGTTTCGATCCGAATCACCATGGCAACATGTCGTCTCGATCAAGTTTCAATGTTAGAGATTGACGTCACTGGTATTTCGTTTCATGGGGTCTCATCCTGGTGATAAATTGTTTTTTATCCCATTCTTGTTTCGTTTCTTTTTTTTCTTTCTCTCTCGGATGGTGTCTCGTTTGCAAACTCCCGCTGAAATCCAACGCCGCCAGTTAATCAAGATGTAGAGGCCTGGATGAGGGTCATCAAGGACGGATCCACAGGTGGTTGTTGAGTGCATGCTGAGAGGAAGGGAGTCCAGTGGCCATAAATTGATCGAACACACACTTAAAGAGTGGCAAAACAACTTTTAGTTGAGAACGCATCGGTTTGAATTATTGCGGATATTGCACCAATCTGAAGATAAAGATGAATTATAAAGTGAATAAATCTGTGAAAATATGAACATATATCCACACCTTTTCCATAATTCGAATGTCGAATGTGCGAGCTTTGACGTCTTAGCGACATTTGATTTCAGCAGCAGAAATAATAATAATGATTCTAATAAATATAATACATAATAATTATTTTTTTATTTCCATGCTTAAATCAAATGTGGCTACGACGTCAAAGCTCGCACATTCGACATTCGAATTATGGAAAGCAGAAAAAATAATCAGTGGCGTAGCAAGGGGAGGGCGAAGTGGGCGACCGCCCGGGGTCTCGCGTCCCATGGGATTGATACGAAAAATGTAATAAATAGAAGAGAGAATATATTGAAAAGGGTAATTATTGCGGGCAATAAAATTAAAAAATTCTGTTTTATCTGGTTTTAGATTCTATTTAAATGTTATAATTTGAATTAATACGTCAAATCAGGGGCGTAACATACAGGCAGGCAAACCGTAAGCCTAAGGGGGCCCGGAAAAAGTCAAAATTATCGCCGTATTTCACGTGTGAAACATTTACGCAAAAATTCGCGATAACTTGCTTGAACATTTTTCCCCATTTAATATTTTCTTGAATAAGAAACACTTTGTCTTGTATTTTCGTCTTTCTCTTGAGCATGCACTCCCAATTTTAATATGTTAACAATAAAGCACCTCCAACTGCCACGAAGCAAGCGTGAAGCATATAAACAGCCAAATTTCAGCTCTCGGAAAACATAGAAAGACACTTTTAGGGTGGGTGAAATTGTTCAATATAATTTCCGTCAATAATTAATTATCATTATTTAAATATGATAAATTGCTGACATATCCATGAAGATTTTGCAATGATTCACTTTAAGATTTCAAATTTAAAGAACGGATTTCTCGCATTCTAATCTCGCCCAGGGCCTCGCCATATGCTGCTACTCCACTGATAATAATAATAGTAATGATAATAATAATTATTATTGGTTTATTATACTTCGCTTTTACTTCGTTTATCTACCACTTTTGGCTAATTGCTAAGATGAGGATGAGTGATGATATGATGAAATTGATGAATGGACACTCACAAACACCCATGCCCAGGCTAGGATTAAAACCAAGGACCCCTGGCGTCGTAGCGCGATGTGATAACCACTCTGCCATAGGGGTCGGCTATTATAATTATTATAATTTGGTGGTGTTTCTAGTAATGGTGGCAATGTGATGTGGTAGTAGTAGTATTGGTTGTGATGATGGCGGTTCTTGTAGTGTTGTGGTTATGAAGACATTAAATCAATAATTTGACCTTTAACATTACAGTAACTTAAAGAATATGTGAATTATACGAGAAATACGTATATGTTTCTTACTCGATAACTTTCAGTACTTATTTTTCAATTTTTGCCGTGGAAATAGAGCTGGTATCGAGTATTATCGATACTATCAGTATTTATAATAAAGTTCATTCAGTAGAGAACAAAAAACTTAGTGAAAACTCCTCAGCAGATTTAAAATATAAAAATTAAAAGTCAAATTTAAAAACGAAAATCTGGCACCTTAATTTACAACTTTGTGTGACAATCAATAACAACGCCTACCTCCGTGGCTGAGTGGTTAGCGTGATGAGTTTGCGAAGCCAGAGGCCCTTCATTCAAACATTGGATAAGGCAATCATTATGTTTGTTTCATGGTCCATTTCATCAGATTATGATTCATCATAGTCACGATTAACCTAAGAGGTATAAAAAATCATGCAAAATAATCGAAATAAAAAGAAAACTGACCTTTTTTCCGAAAACTTGGAAGATTTTTTTTAATGTTAAAGTCATACAATCTAATTATAAAGACAATTGCAAACTCATACTTGAATATAATGGCTAAAATGTTTGAACATATAATTGCAGAGTATTTAACATTAGCTTTCAACTATTTTAAAATTAATTATCACTGCTTTGTACGAGATAGGTCTACTGTTACTAATCTTTATTTGAAAATGTACAGCAAATAAGAAATACCGAACAGGCCCTAATATGGACGTGCAAATTTGTTAAAAGCTTTATTCAGTAAACCATAAACAAACTTTATATACTTGGAATATCACCTAGATGTTTCAAACGCTTCGAGAGCTAATTAGTAATCATTTGATAAAAAATATCTGACAAAGTAGAATTAACATCTAGTGCGCCTCAAGGAAAATCTATTGGACTAAAGTTTTTGTTAATGATATCACGTATAATATTATTGAATGTAACTTGTCTTTTGTATGTTGGTGATATAGAGTATTTAGGAAAATTTAAACTAGTTCAAATGCAAAACTAAAGGGTGTTTCGTATAGGACGCCTAATTTGAATCGAGTGTTATTGTGTTGTTTCGAGGTTGGCAGATCTGTTCTTGCCAATGTTGGTATCTGTTGTCATGCCGATTAATGTAGCCTCAATTGTTTTGTCGGTCAATCGGTTGTTGTGGTTACGATATGGAACAGTTAACGATTGAGCAACGTGTTCTCATTGTGAAGACATTTTACCAAAGTGGTGAAAGTGCAATGCAGACACTGTGTGATCTTACACCCTGTGACTTCTTCTTATGGGGTTTGTGAAATCACAGGTGTACGCCAACAAACCACGAACCATTTTGGAACTGAAGACGGAAATCAGACGGGTGATTAGAGGCATGGGGACAGACATCTGCGAGAGGGTTATCAATAATTTTGTGGAGCATATAAATGCATGCAGACTCAGTAGGGGTGGTCATATGCCTGACATTGTCTTTCATACGTAAATGAGAGATGTTACTGCTTACATATATGTGAAATATAACTATTTTCATGATATTTTCTCTATTTTTATTTAGTTTTCTAATTCGGCGTCCTATACGGAACACTCTATACAAAATGGTCTTGAAAATATGGTAAAATAGTGAAAACAATAATGCTAGAATTAATTTAATATGCAAATATTAAAAAAACATTACTATTAATCAAATACCGTTTTACATATCTGGAATGAATAAATACTCTGGATAAAATCATATGGACAAAATAGTGAAGAGATAAATGCATAAAAATTATATAATAAAAAAATAACTAACTTACTCCCTAGTCTTTTTAAACAGAAGGTTTATGGCTGCAGCATCACAAGACTTTATCCTTATCCTGTCCTTATCCTGGGCAAGATCAATCAGATCTTTTCCATCCTTACCGATTTCCTCTAGGTCAATGTCAACGTTATCCATCCATATTCCATTATTTACTTCAAAAAGTCCAATATGAATTCCATATTTCTCATTGATTGACTTGCTTTATATTACTTCGCTTTTTGTGCCACTTTTAGCTAATTTGCGAAAATAGAAATAAGTGACGATATGATGAAATTGATGGATGGACACTCAATAACATCCATGCCCAGGTCAGGACTCGAAACTGAGACCCCCTGGCGTCATTGCGCAATGAGCTATCACTCCGTCACGAGAGCCGGCTCCATATTTCTATAGTTACCTTCTGAAAACTCAATTACAGCAACTGTTTTAGTTGACTAATTTGAATTGCAACTAAATTCAATTGTTTATTTATTCCTCTCCTTGTAGGATCTGATTCTGAATGTCGTAAAGAGTGAAAGATTTGTTGAGATCGTCTTAGATGTCAAATGGATCGTGTGGTACATAAGAAAAAAATATGCTTTGAGCTATCGACCCAGCCGTGGCTTCACCTTATCTTTCACACAGATGTTTTTCTGCGTGAATGATCATCTCCCAGGGATGCTGCTGGAGACTCTGTAGTCTTCAGATTCCTGTTCACTACGATGGTGCCTCGTCTCTAGGAAGAATTGTGTGTGCTTTATATTGAATCTTGTACACACTGGAGATGATAAATTCTAGAAATATGAAACCCGGTAGTTCATATGAATAGTAGCAGGGTCCACCCGGACAGTAAGGCATAGAACGAGAAAGTATACAAATAAGTTTAAAATATTAAACAACACGGCATATTGGCACCTATTACATTAATTTAATAGGTCCAGTTAAAGTAAAATAGAAAAATAATAACATCTGTGTAATAGTTACAAGTTTATATCAACGCTTAAAACAGATTTGTTCGTCGAAAGTCATTTGTTTGAAGTACTTGCCGCCAAGTGGGTTTCCAGCCCACTCAATAATTTGCCTCCTATTAGAAATAATGTTTCCGTGTTTATACAAACGCTTTCTGTACACTTAAAGGATTCTCACAAAAAAAATTACTGTTTACATTGTTAGATTTTCAATTTGATACTCGTCAGGTCAGTGTTCTATATTATTTGCATTGTCCGTGGTAATATCGTTATTGTGAAATAAGGAAGGACAAGGGCTTATGTGCAGTGCTGATGTCCCAAAATTTTCAGAGAGCATACGGTAAGTTTCGCGAAACGTTAAGTGGAGACCATGTTTCCATTAACTATGGATTTTGATTATGTCTCAATTAAATATATGGATGAAATCAATTAACATGTGCAAAAAAAATCATTCATTGTATAGCCTAATACTAATGATGAGATACCCATAATTGGTATAGAATAAGCATGTTACAATATAGAAGGTGTTTTATGTTAAAAAAAATATGAAACGCATATTTTAATGATGACATGTAAACATATGGGTTACAGTATCATTTTTACCGTACAGAAGGTTATTGTATTAAGATTTCTTGTTGATATTGTTTTTGTGATTTATCATTTAGTATACTAACAACTTGTATTAATCACAAAGAGACCGCCCAAGCTAGCAAAAGTTCTGTACACCTTGTGCGCATATTCACAAACTTGTTACAGTGGTAGTAGCCAAATGATGACGATAAAATGCTGACGTATTCATATTCTCTTCCTTCCTCAGACAAAGGTGTCTGTGCTACAAGTATTTGACAGTAATAAGCTCACTGGAGTAATGGCGAAAATGCATAAAATAAATATGTGTAAAATAAATTAAAGTAGAAGGTCCAGTCACGGACACTTCTGGGTTGTGACGATTTCATTGAGAGTCAGTGGTATTGTTACAACGCAGAAGTGTCCGTTTACCCTCGACTACAGCCCTGTTTATGTGTGATGTACAAATTTATTAAATAAATCGCTTGAGTCCAGACTAGGGATGGCCAAACGGATCCGGATCCGAAAAATCCGGATCCATTCGGATCCGGATCCGGATCCAAAAGTTACGGATCCGGATCCGAGAGTTCTGGATCTGGATCCGGATCCGAAAATTTCGGATCTGGGTCTGAAAGTTTAGGATCTGGATCCGGATCCGGATCCGGATTCTAGAGTTTCGTATCTCAATCCCATCATAATATTACCACATCTTAAAAGGTATTATGATCTTCGATTACAAAGAAATTTTTCATTAGTTAGTCCTACAAGAATTTTTTTCAAGTGTTGTTCCTAAAATACTTTGCTACGCATCGGCTCACACACTCGTGCACAAAAATAATCTTACTTGTTTAACATAAAATGTCAGAGATGATTTTGTAAATGCCATTGAAACGAATATGTATTCATTCGAATGTATTGGATATGAAAACACACATAAATGTAAGACATTCCATTCCAGGATGAAACCTTTAACACATATAACAAGATAGAAATGTTATACAACAATTATACAATTGTTCTACAGTTACAGTTTTACAAATTAAAATAAAACATTATAACATATGCCGTGTTATATAATTACAAAGTGTAAGTCTAACAAGGAAGGTTATCTAAGTGTTCCCCTCCGATTTCCATGAAACTTGGCAGGTGTGTGTATAAACGGGTACAATGGAAGAAATACGTGTTTTTTTTTTGTTTCAGCTAAAAACTGTTTTAGGGGGCAAAACCCCCTC